>NC_039504.1:4261653-4464748 GCF_003590095.1 Trichoplusia ni
GTTGAACCTGGATCCTTCAGAGAAGGATTTGTCATTGTCTGTTTGGAAGGTATTTAGATTATTGCCAAAGTTCTTATGCTTTCTTGGAGACCTTTCTTCTTCAGAGCTCACTTGGCCGGCAGGAAGATGTCCGTTCAAATCAATTATCTCTGACTTGGTCATCGGAGAGTGATTGACATCAGGGGAAGTGGGGTCAAAACGCTTAATAAACTTGAAGACAGGATCTTGTGAAGGTTGGACACTCGAGTCTTCTGGCTTTGATTCGGTTGATGGTGGTGCTGGAGGAACCAGTTCAATAGATGGCGGCGTTACACTCAGTTTAGTGTTTGTCGCGAATTTAGAGCTGGGTGTCGGTTCGAATGTTGCATCAGGTTCTTGTGAGGCGGCCTCGTCAAGATGGTCAAAGTTTCTGGTGGCGAAGTTGGAGTTGATGTTGGGTTTCGCTTTGGCACTGTTGCGGAACCTGCGGCCTGTGCCAGTGGACCAAGAAGTCGGAGGTCTGTAGTTCTGTTTGCCGCTGTCCAGGTCGTCGTTGTCGGCGTCTCCTATGATGTCAGCTGCTCCGACAATACTGTTGCCTGGGTGGACGGGAAACTGGCAAGGAAAAGAGTAAGTGTTAACAAAGCGGTTCAAATTTTTGTGGTTTAATTAGAATCAAAATATAGAATAAAATTAATTCAATAACTTCGTGGTAAACTTTATCATGCTCCATATTCAAAATATGTGGAATTTAATATTTTGTTCAAAACATCGTCATTTAGATTCAAATATAAGTATAATATCACGAGTGGTACTAAAAAGTTTCATTACCTAAATGGGAACGTGTGAATCCGTAGGTACAGCTAGATGCATTAGTAAGGTTGCCAAGAGAAGTCATAAAGTGCGGTTATTACCAATGATAAACTCTATTTATAAGGATTGAGTAAGATTTCTTAGAAAATTACAATTTCTCAACATATTTTTATTTATTGTCACCACTAAAAGGGCTTATAAAAACTGCGCATCAAAGGATGGTGAAATAAATTAACATCAAACTCGTTCACAAAATTAATGTATTAAGAATTATGTTGAAAGAAAATCAGGAAAATCTAGAAAACTCCTCAATGGTAGCGGACATAAAGGTCGTTTAATTACCTTGGTCTCTGCCTCTCTCAGCACGTCATAGTAAGGGTTGTACGGCGGCCCGGATAGGATGTCAGGGCGCGGCGTGCGCAAGCGCATCTCATCGTCAGACACGAACGGCTTGTCGCGTTGACCTGCAAATTATTGTAAGGTTTGTATATATTGCATTTGTTGACTTTTAAAACCGCGAAAAACATGAATAGGGAAGGGCCTATTTATGTTTTTCGCGGTTTGCGGCTGGTTAGCATCTAAATATACGAAGTGAGCTGTCTTTTGTGCTTAAAATGAAGCTTGTTAATAAAGACTGCACAGAAAGTCTTACATCACAATTTTATCGTAAGATCGTGCCCCGGGGTTGCACGATAGAACGATAAAATTTTGCAGTTGGAGAAAGTGCTTGCACAATACTGCCTGGTCTGAAAGGTTTTAAACCAGAAAAGCGACTTTCTCACAGGTGATCGTAACCACCGGGGTAAAAATACAACAGCGGACTTTGACTTCAATGTCGCAAGCAATGACTACGACGAAAAAGAAGGCACAGTTGTTCATATTGGCTCTACTTGTCGGATAGATCCTACAATACAGACAGTATAAAGACAACATCAGAGCAAAAAACAAACAAATACTTGCACTATAATTTCTGCCATCACGGTAATTATGAATCTTTACAATGAAGACAAAAAAAATCAATAACTGTGGTTAAGTACCTGTTGTATTGATACTAAATAGCTATTGTTTACGAGTTGTGGATGCTAATGAAAAAAAATACAAGAAGTTTTATTTAGCTATTTTATGATTGATGAGATTTTGCCACCACTTCATGAGGTTAGGCTGATGTATACATAACGTCGCGGCTTCGATCCTGGTGTTAGGTGTTAAATAATTGAGATTTCATCCATCATCATCATGATACATAACCTTTACCCAACTATGTTGGGGTCGGCTTTCAGTCCAACCGGATCCCTCTTAAATAGTGTTTTACAAGAAGTGATTGCCTGTCTGCCTCAGTTATCTGGGCAACACGATAAAATGTTTTTATTGTTTTTTTTTAATAGCCTAATATTTGTCGTGTGAGTATGTGTGGTTTTGTTTATTATTTTCTATTGTTTGTTTGTCATTTTGATGGTGTTCAATCTGCAATATAAATCATTTTGATGGATTTAACCATTAGTTTGACCGTGATCCAATAGACAGATAGGTACTCTACCTCTGCAATTTAGATTAGTTTTGGTTGTATCAGTAAAAACAAATATTGAGAACTATTTGTTTAACACTCAAATCACGTTTTCCTACTAGCTGTCGACTTCGTAATGTTTTTATTTTCTGCCGACATTAAAAAGAAGGAGATTTTACATTTGTCGTTTTATATATGTCATCTCATAACTTTGAACAGGATTAACCGATTTATTTATTTATTTTGATATTGTTAACTTTTAAGCTCCATAAAATTCTATTAGTCACCACACTATGGGAGCCAGCGGATGGACGGCGTCGCCTAGGAAGCGGTGGCGAGACGACCTTAACGGTTACCACGCGGGCTGGTTCTATGACCTACAGAATAGGGAATCGTGGAAGGATTTGGAGGAGGCTTTTGCCCAGCAGTGGGACACAGTGGGCTAGATTAAAAAAAAATCTATTAAGATTGACTAAGTCTCATTTGAAATATGTTGTCCGTTTTTGTTCTTAAAAAAAATACATACTTTAATAAATGTGTATTATGACCACGAACGAGCAATTTCACTAATGACTTTATATTTTAACTACTGCCTATACATAAGGTTAAATAATAGACATTGAAAACTATTTCTATAGCAACATCTCATTATTATAATCATTCTATAATAAATAAAAGGATACTAACTAAAGATTATAGTCTTCAATTTTAATAAAATAGTTCGACCTCGTTATAAAGTTAATACGCTACAAAAACTTCGGAATGCACTTGAAACTTAATTAATACTATACATTTGTAAAAGAAGTATAATCATTGTAATTAGTTTCATGTCAATCAAACTTTAAATTAATAAAAACTTATTAAAGCAGTAAGCGAAAATATTATCCACTGAAAACTTTCAATGCAATGGTTTTGAATGGAACAAACCGCCTTTATCATAATATTGTGTTAGAGTATGAATTTGAGTAACGAAGATTTGATGTTAAAAATATGTAAAATATCGTTTATCTTTAGGTTTGGGTTTCATATAACATTAATTTCGATGGACCGAAATCAGTATCAAGCTCAGATTTAAGTGTCATACTTCGACACTATATAAACATTCACATTACTATTATTGGCAAAAAATTCGAGAACCAATTATGTTTAGAGCATCTTTTAAAGAAAAAACAAAAGGCTCATAGGCACGTCATAAAGTATCTGTATTTAGACCATTAACATTTCATGTCAATTCATGATCAATGATCCTATGGAATGCGTCTTACTGAAGGTCCTTTGATCCTTGATGAATGGGTTTTGATGTTAATAGTGATAACGAAGATTATTATTGTTGTGATTGACAGCGCGTGGGCAGTTTGACAATGCTGCTTTCAATTCTTGGTTACACACACAATCATTCGTACTAGAAGGACAAGTAAGGACTAACTCCAACGATCTGTCATTAGACTAAAATTTGAATTTGGATTTTCATCTCTGATAGGTTTAGATCAGTATCTATTTTTTTTCTATTCATGTCTAGGTTACAGATAAATGTTTTAATACCAACCAAAAAGTATAATGAAAGTTTATACCAAGGAATTTTTACAGTTTGCGTGCCAATAATTATTTATAACTTTATTAACGTCAAGGCGAGGTTCATTGGTTTAGAGGTCTCTGATAAAAGTTGCGGGATTACGCGTAGGTATTGAAATAAAATTCAAAACCCGTATTTTTTAACCAATATCTTTAATAGAAAAGTAAGGATCAAATAAACCTCCAAAACTTCGTAGAGGAAGTTACACAATGCTAAGTGTTATAATGGAGAGCACTTTCCCAAACAAGACAGCCCTGTATTAAGACCCCATAACACCTGCTTTGATACCTATTTCAAACTATCCTCGTCATCAGTGTGGGTGTACAGTACCGTACACCTCTGCCCTTCCTTTTGGGGAAATCATTGAAGGCACCAGATTATCAATCGCTATCTCATTACCTCGGCCCACCTCACTTAAACCCACAGATTTACTCAGATCAAGGCTTCTAAGGCAATTTAGAGTAGCATCTCCTTGGCCTGCAGTGCATAACACGTAATATGGTACTTATGCAATATGGTCATCCAATTTAGAAACTCGTTATAGTGCAAACCGATGTGTTTGAATAATAACATCGACACCTTGTAGATATAATTCAAGCAGTTTATTAGTTGTAAGATCTATTTTGATTGGAACTTTATTGAGCAATGGGCGTTTTAGTTTTATGCATGTGAATGAGCCGGACAATGTGTAGGCATTTGTTTCATTGGTGACACTAAAATATTTGTAGTCATTTGATCTTTTGATTTATTTTGTATGCCGAGATTCAGACAATTTTTAACATTGAAAAATCCTTGGTGATAAGCTATCCGAGAGATCATGAGAGAAAAATGTGCCATTTTCGGTGCCTTCATCTTTCCATAGTTGAATAGTATAAAGTATATCCTAAATTTAAATAATTGCTTTAGTATTAAAGGTCTTACCTATAAGCAGATTAGCGTTGTAATCGCGTTCGGACATGGAGCAGTTGACCATGTACCAGTGGTCGCAGATGAGCATCCGCTGCTGGAACAGCGTCATGTTGGGGCACTTGTAACTGAACTGCCGCCCGAGGCCGTCGCACATGTGGTACACCTTGAACAATGAAATATTTACCTATTAACACATTTCTTTTTCATGGATTCAAATAAAAGCCGCTCTATTGAATATAATGTTGTGTTGCAGGGGTTTTCACGAATATTCAAGTCACAAGATCAAAAACAATAAGATTTAGAGCAAGCCTTGTGGATCACATAGGTGCTTGTCCCATAGGGCTACCCGTGCAGTATACAAAAATTAGAGTAATAATTTGGACATCGTGCACATAATATACTACAAAAACGCTTTTTAGTTCTAACATATTCGTTGGAATGTGGCATATCATTTGCTGATTTAGAATAGAAGAAAATGAAATTTAAAATGTTCAATTGATGACAGTAATAACATATAGTAGAAGTAGTAGCAAAATAAAATACATCTGTTCGAGGCCTTAGCATCTTCTATCCTTATCCTTCACACAAGCCATTTAGGTATCACTTATTCAAACAAAACCACTTGTTAAAGATTTTCTGGAATTTACCTAATAAACGTTACAATAGCAGTCACAAGATTTTTGCCAGTAGAACTTATTATAATCAATTAACACTTCCAAATCGAAAAACTAACAACGACACTAAACAAACACATTTTAAATTCGCACGAGCTGAAATAGGCAGGACACTATAATACCAAGTGTGATTTATCCATTATCAAGTCGTATATCGTCCTACATCTAATTTGTGACTCCAATTCTTATTTATGATACAAATCCGCATTCTTCGCAAAAAATATACGAGTGGTATTAACCATTTTTGTAATAGGTTCTTTGCTGAAAAATGTATTATTTATTACGTTCTTTATCTAAACTGTTTCATATTAAGACACATTATTAGATGCTGAAAAGATGTTGCCATTATTTTTGTTTTTTTCTGAAGATAACTTTTTTAGTCAGCTTAAACGGCACAGAAACTTTTTCAACGGACTTTAGAATTAAGGTCATTATATAGAATCTATGACACGGAAGGAACAATAACAATATACTAAACACGACATTAAAAAATAAACGAAAACATTCCACTTCCAGGCAGAAATGACGTCAAGAAACTAGGTAATCTGAAAAAGATATCAATTCATTCAATTTAAGCATCGTTTGTTTCATAATTAGCACTATACAAAAACGAAGGAAACGCGATTTATAACTCAATTTGATAGTATTACGGCAGTCGGCTTCCGACGTTAGATCGTCATTCAAATATAATATAAAACTGGTGGTCTTTGTGCTACTGTTGGTTTGAGCCTCGGCCTTGTATATTCATGCATTATTACTCATATGTGAAGCATTATGTTAAAATAATTTGAGGAAGTTACGATAAGCGAAATATAACTAAAAAAAAGTGTTTTATTTCCGTGATGTATTGTTTTCTCCGGTTTTAAGAGATCGAAATCAGCGAAAAAACTTGAACTATTAAAGTCTATTATCAGTCTAAAAACCATATAGCGTAGTAGCACAAGATTGCCCAAAATAACCCAATGAATTTGCACTACACCAGTATAATTGACACAATAATTTATTGGCAACGCACAACCGTCTATGTAAATAATAGCACGGCTGTTTCCCACATTGCAAAATCTATGCCAAACGTGATTCCAATATTGAACTTCATTTAATACCAGATTTTAAGTCTGCTCATGATTGTACGAATTTGGCAGACACATAAAACACGGTATAGACTCACATGACATAACGTACAGTTAATAAAAAAAATCTTATTGCGGCATCACAATATAATGTCATTATAATCGCCGACAACGACCCAAAGTTTCCGAAACAATGGCAAAAGACTCTTAGAGGATATTAAAAATGTTTTGTCATACTCGTTCAAATTTGGAAATGCAAACAAAACGGTGAAGTTGGCAGCAAACTAATGTAACATAATTCGGAGATGAATCATACAAATGTATTAATGAATAAATTACGTGTAGTCACGCATTCCTCGAGTTCAGTACACGGAAACTAGTCGTATAATGAAATCAGGGAAATGTCGAAATGTTGAGTAATTTGTCGATGATGAATACAAAAAGAACGAACAAAAAGTATGGAGAGGTCTCGACGCCGACGGCGTGAATGACTCCGTTATTTTTTTGCTAAATTTTAATAAAGTAGTCCATGTCTTCCGGTTTTGCAGATTTTTTATGACGTAAATTAGGTTAAGTTTCATTGTGAGTGATTGGATAACTCTTTTCAAAAAGTGTTTTGTGAAAAGCTCGAAACCATAAAAGGCGAAGACCGGAGTCCTATGATCGCGGGTTTTGCATACTATTAAAAGGACGTATAATATTATATGATGACACATAATAATTATATGAAGGCAGAGTTACAAACGATGATGTTATTGCAACTAGAACAACATAAAGCTGTAGTTCGCGTGATTGCATTTCTGTGAACGTTTTTGTTCATGTTATAATTCGAAGCAATAATTGCGGCCATTAGAATTATAATAGGTGTAATGGCTTGTTTTCAATATCCTTGAAGTAGGTAAGGAGGTCAGTGTGTTTGTCATTAAACATGAAGCGACGAAAATGGTTATTTTCGACATTACAGAATCGTACTAAAATCTTAAAGAAATAGTTAAACATGTTGAGAATGCCATAAATAAATATGGTAAAAAAAATATGACTTCAAATTTTAGAGTACATAAAAGGGTATTTGAAGTAATATAAAATGCCTATGAGCTACAAAACCTCACGGACATGTCTAAGACAACAGGGCAAAATTGCATGATATTCGGAATCCTAACTAGACATCAGACCTTATTTTCCAGAAAACTGGGTACACTATTCAAACCGCCTTTCGCACTTCACCTGCAATACTTAACAGACGAACATACACCGTGTCACGTCTCCATAATTCAATAACACATCCAACAATGTGTGACCTAATGAATATTATATAATTCTTAGTACCCAGTGTACCCACAATAGTCAATTATACAAAGGTCAAAAACTTCGGATCCTCCGAGCAAGTTGTGTTGTTATTTGTTTGTTATGCCTTAATTTAGGTGTTTAGTTAATTGTAGTTCATCACGCCATGCACGACTCAGTTATTGAAGGTTGGGCTGTTAGAAGATCAGCTAGTATTTGTTTTGGTGTATTAATTATAGTAATTTAAGCTATGTTGAAGATCCTTTTTGGAAAATCAATACCTAAAATAATGTGAATGGGAACTTCAAACTGTCTAATGTTCTTTGGTAAAGTTTAGGCAGGTACTAGTACCATTATTATACCTTGATTGCAGCTTTGATCATCATCATTATCAAAGGATGCGTTAATTAAACAATTGTTATAATTATGTGCAATCACGCATCAGTGAAACACGATTGAATAATTTCCACGTTTCGTAGTCAGCCATGGCTTTTGTTGTATTGTTTCTAGGTTATGGTTTGTGCATATCTTTATGATGAACCATAAACATTTTTATTGTTTAGATACTATGAGATCACGGTTTATTTTTTTATATGTTGCTTTTATGACTTTTGTGATGCTGTGAAGAAACAAGGAAGACTCATCAACACTTCATCAACATAAAAAAAGTTTATACAACAACAGTACTTTTTTTGGATTCTCTCTGTAGGTCGACTCAACTGACTAAAACCTGAAAACGCATAGTACACCGTATTTTTTGTTGGTACTGTAATTTCCATTACAAGCCGCTTTATTATTATTTTTTGTTCTAAATGCCATGAAAATAAAGAATAAAACCAGACCATTCAACATATTAAGATTAGATCTGCTAGTTGTTGTGTCAGTCTCATCGGATACTTCGTTCAGGTCAAGGTCAAAGCTCTTCCTCATTCCATACGCTGGCTGAACTGTCACGATCATGTTACGGATGTCAAAATGTCATTGTTTGAGGATATTTGTTTCCATACTTGAAAAATGTGCTACTATTTTGTTTTGATATTCGGTATAATATTAGGTAAATAATGACAATATTTAGTGACGTGTTGCACATTCAAATGTTACAAAAGCAAAACATTTTTATTAATAGGTCGCCAAACCAATTACTTTTTTTACCAAACTATCCACCACAATCATTGGATTTGGCACAAATGCTTAACGTTATAATGTATTTACTTTAATATAGGAAAAGAACTTAATAAACCAAGCAAAGTTAATTATGGTTTTATAACCCGTGACCTTCACAAACTATGCAAAATGGCAAAGCTGTTAAAATTGAAAATAAACCATAATTTACACGGATGAAAAGCCGGAGAAATTTATAATTACCAATTTGATTAACAGCAGTCATCATTTATAAACCCTATTACGCACTTACTTATCTAGTAAATATTATGTAGAAATATTCACTGATTTGTATTTAGTTAATTTATGTATGAAGTTGAGCTAAGCCATAAACGATTTTGCGGTTTATGAAAATGACAATTACACATTTCCAATCTCAATAATACTAATCATTTAAATGGCTATTCCGCCTTCTCACTTTCCTTATTTTTAGCGTGCCATACATGGTCCTTATTACCTGACGAGTACATTACATATTTACATGACATAGATTCAGATATACATATATGGTGTAAAATGATGTTTCATCAAAAATAGTAAAATATCATCAAATTTATCTGCAGCGTTTTATTAGGTGCATTACGTCTACACATAAAAAAAATAGAAAATTATACATCCCGCACATTAACTATTTACATATTTATTTACAATGTTTCTACTTAATACAATCCTGAATTAGTTAAACATGATTGTTTAACATAGTTCATAATCCTAAGAACCTTTGAATTGAATACATATTGGAGCGTTCCTCAAGGTGGCATGCTTAGACCACTCCCTCCAGACATATCTATACCTTTACGTACATTGACCTACTGATAATGTTCATGCAAATGAAGACATAGTTATGTGCATCTATTGATATAATAACTATTTATAATTAAACTAGACGTGGCACAAAATTTAGATCATAAAATATAATTAAATGCAGACGCACGTGTTATTTATGCTTTTTGTGATGTATTAAATTAATAGTTCCACTTCCTGATTCGAAAAGGTACCTGTTTGCCTTTTCAAACATACGGCTTTGTGGTTACTTAAATCATCCTAATTTTGATTGATTAAAATAGTTGTGGAAAATCTAGTTTTTCGCCTAATCCGGTCGTAAATATCGGATCTTGAAATAATGATTAAAAGATTCACAAAATAGAAACAAAAAAATCCATTGCGATGTACTGGTTTCATTACACTGGACAGTAACATTGTGCTGTGTGTATTTTTATATTTCATTGTATTCGATTACATTCCTTTAATATAAAAACAACAAGGTAGAAGAACTACGAGTAAAGCATGTAAATTTGACCATGTGATCAAAATTTAGACGTTTTAAAAACACTTATTTTTTTCTTTTTCTTTTACTGAGACTTTATGTCCGTCTGTCTGTCACCAAGTTGTATCGCGTGTTAGACACCAGAAATTGCCCGTTGATAGTGGGTAACAATTTTTTCTAACTTTGTTTATACTCAACCCTCAGTGTCATGAATCTAAGTCAAACTTGACCGATTTAACATAATTGAATATTATCAAATTCAACACGAATATTGTTTAACAAATATGCGTGGGAATAATTATTTAACAGTAAATTAAATTAACGAAACAATCAAGATCGATGTCAATTATGTTTGTAAACTAGATCACCTTCCAAAAAATGGGATAAATTTTAATAAAATAAATATAAATGACATTATTATTATAAACGGTCTATTACAACAACAGCTATTTAATCATTCGAGTCGCTGATTTGCAAACAGATTGTTTTCTTATTTCATTAAATATTAATCGTATTTTTTTATTCGAGAGCGAAAACTTGTCTGTTACTTGAATAAAATATAAATGGTCTTAATAAGGAGGAAGGAAAGTCACGAATTATATTTTTTTATGTTTTGTCTCATCATTTGTGGATACCTCGTAGGTACGTTAGGTACCTAGTCTACCTAGCCTACCTATGGTAATTAGTCACCCATTAAATGTATGACCGTACCCGGCGTTGCATTATCTGGATTTTAACTGTTGTAGCGGTATCTAACAGAAATACATCATCCTCCAAAAAAAATGTCTAGTTATCATTTTAGGTTAATGAGATACCGTAAATTGGTAACAGACGAACGGACAGACAGCGGAGTTTTAGGAACACTACCGTATAGTTACGAAACTCTAAAAGCAATAGCTTACTTACTTTTCTTAAGAGTCTTCCGTTTTTTTGTCACTAAAAATGTAAGATAAATTAAAAAATATTGTAATTCTCCACCAATTAACAATATAGCATGGTCACCATAAATCATGAATCATCTATTCGTTTCGGTTCAAATCAATTCGAATCAGAAATTGTAATCAATACTAACAATGGTAATATAATTATGACTGATTGATGATGAACTTTGTTTTTTGGTGTTTTGGCGCCAGACGTACTGGAATGTTATAATTATTTTAATAGTGTAATGTGGGCTTCTCTGAAGGGCTCTGATGGTCTACCGCCAGGTTGTAAATTAATTTCAAATTTCAGTTTTCTACATGGGAGGCCGATTGATATAAGTCACAACGTCAAAGAAACTGCGCGTGACGTGTCACAGGTTCGATCCTCGCGCGGCCAAACATTTGTGTGATCTACAATGTACGACGTATATTCCTTAGAACACTATAAAAAAAACACAAGGTCTGTTTTCCACAGCCCCCATAATAATACTCGAAGTGTCAGAGGGTCCTCAGTCCTACTTCTCGTTATCTCGATGCGTACGCGCATTCTAACCGTGTCAGTCATCGCGCGACCTTGACCGCTCGACTAGGGCGACCATGATTAATCATTTTGACATAAAGTGTCAGACTAATAATAAATAAATACCGCACTTTACAAAAATTGTAAACAATGTTTTATGGTAGTAATTATAGCCTATTGTCTATTATACTCGACCGTATTACCTGTAACCGCAATGCCACTGTTGTTCTTTTTTGTTTTTGCTACACCTGATTACCGCTCACTCAAAACTTTTATTGTTAAATTATTGTATTGACAGATGTTAAGTTAATGTTATTGGTCAATAGTCTGCCGTCGACGTCTTTTTCGACGAAATAGAATATATTAAAAAATATTATACTTAGTATCAGCAATATTATAATATGTATTAGAGTGATGTGAGTCAATGAAGAAAGAAATAAGACTAAGCAAAGTGAACTTATCAGTGCAATATAAGCGGTAACAATAAGAATGGAAATCGCTTAAGATAATGCAAAAAATATTTTGAGAAGTTACTACCATGCATTTTTATTCCTTTATAATTGAAGTACTCAATGAGTAAAACCGAATTACCAAACGCGTGGTTCCATTCATGAAAGCGCAAGTACTTTCGCTCTCATTCAAGTGAAGGCGAGAGTTACGTTCGAGCGAGGACGGCCGGCTCATCTGCTGAGCTCAATCATAACTGGTTAAGAATGTGGGTCGTCAGACGAGAATACTATGATTCTTCGGAAGTTCGGGACAGGTATGGCATAAGACCGTATTAAAATAAAACCTATGTTGTGTGTATGTGTTTGCTCTTGTCTCACAGATAGTAGGTATGTACAAAACAAACAACCGACCAAATGAGGGAGACCATGAACGGCGTCGATTCAGGTTCAGTCAGTAAGAGTCTGACATTACCCGCCACCTCCCCTGAGGACGATCCCTCCAAGAAGAATTTGACCATAAACAGTTTTTTAGTCCAATTTAAATCCAAATTCAGTCACTTCCAAACGTTATGACGAAAAGCTCTGGTTCTTTTTCTACCTATGTTTTACAAATAATTAATGATTTGATTTAAGTCTCTTCAAAAACAAAATAGCCAACAAACGGCTTCAGGGTTAGCGGCCTTTAAACCTAGAATTACTTTCAAAGATCTCACAGTTCTTACTAACATTAACCGATCTGTCGCTATAACCGCTTAGTTATTTAGAGTGCGCTACCTGCCAAGACAGTACCGCAAAGGTCAAGGCGGAGCTAACTGGTTCAGTGGGGCATTACCGATGAGGTTTGATGGGCTTACTTCGAGAAGCTGCTTTACGAATTGATCATCCAGGTAGCCTCTACTGCACGGAGACTACGATCACGTCTTAAAGTATTATTATTGGGGTGGGGGGGAAGAGAGATTCTACGTCGTCTATTGCGCTGTTAGGCTTCCGAAAACATAATAATATTCCTTCAAGATGTAGCGGTAAACCCTCTGATCCCACCTTAGCAACATTCAATTTTGTATCGATTTATGATAAGCATCTGAGCACGAAGTTTTTTACGTAAAACTTAGCAGCAGTGGCCTAGCAATATATAAAAAATCTTGCAATTCATAGGCGATATACAGATATATTTCTAGTTTTGTTGCGTACATGGGATCAGTTTACCTCTACTTTAATAGCGACCATTTCTGCACTATGTCTGATGTCTAATAATCCCCTTAATGGGGTACCGTATCAGATCTTTACGAAATAGAGTTTTAAAATTGTAAGATTATTACTTCTTAATTTCTTACAAAAAAACAAAGGGATGCAGCCCGATGCAGAAAGCAATTGTAGATGTAGGTATCAATGGCATTATAAATTTTATTATTAGGTGAAACTGTAACTAAAGTCTACTGGTACTAAGTATTAAGGTACGAGACGTAAAGTTCAAGGTAACAAGCAGGGTCAGTGCACCGAGTGTTGTAAGAGTAAAAGCGTCTGGTACTGTAACAGCTGTGTTATACTTAGTTCTGTAATGGCTGCTTTGTAGGTCACTTCCGCTTCACATAGCGGAAGAGGATTTTGGAAGATCATCCTGTTCTTTGTGATAAAAATAAAAACATTTTAAACAAATATTTAAACAGCTAAAAAATTACTGCTACTACTGCTATATATTCTTGATACAGATCAGAAGAAATTAAGCTCCGTTTACTCTTAAGATAGATACAACTATTATTCAAAAACTGTTGTACCCAAGTCTATATCAGTAACAACTCAATTACGGTCCTAGTCATTGGGAACACGGGATTGCTTTGCACAGTTCCAGCTAACTACCTTTTTAGGGGAACAAAAAGGTAGTTTAGCTTTATGACTTTAACTCAAGCTAAGAGCAGAGTGTGGTAACATAAGTCTTGTAACGACTAAAACCACCCCTATACCTTGCCTTGCCCTTACTAGATCTGAATGATCACTAAGTTGATCACAGAGTTCCACGACTTCAACACTCCTTGGCTCCTTAAAGGATCCCTTTCTAAGGGTACGTTGCTTTCCTCTCACTTCTCCAAGGTACCAGGCAGTAGTAGTTATTGCTAAACGACTCCGACTTACTGACTTTATCCTTCACATTCTTCTCTATTCGATCTATCACATTTTGCCGCATCAGTGACAGATCACATCATTAAGTAGTGTAAACGAAAGCTTCCATTGTTCTGTCAAGGTAATCACATGGATCTCAATGAAGCATTCTTCCTTCTTAATGATGATTTTATCAAATACTTATTATAATGTTGTATTTTATTGTCGGATACAGACCGTCGTTAAATTGATGGCCTGCTTTTAGATCTGGCCTTCAAGAATGTTAGTGGTTTACGTTCTAAGATCGATAGTTTCGAACATCATTATTATTTAAAGCCTGTTGCCGGACCACGTGTGAATGAATGGAATAATTAATAATGGTGAGGAAGTAAATTATGTATCAAGACTAAAAAAAAACTTTCTTTAATTTTCTTTCTTCTCGAGTTTCATTAATGATATGATACGCGACCATATTTGGCAAAAAAAAACCATATATTTTCCAACTGAACTTTTACATATATTATGAGAACCTTACAAATTAATAAAGTTTTTCTTGGCAAATCAAACGGGCAAAAAACACATATTTTGTTTAAATCCGTCATATATTATATTCGTACATGGTTGCGTACACTTGTATACCCGCGAGCCTAAATAAATAAATCAATTTGTCCGAATAATTATTTTCGTGTATGATCATGTAGGTAGCATCAAACATAAGAATAATGATAATGATAACCTACGTTTAGCAATACATATTTCGTATTCGCTAAGACGTTTGGTAACCATAGCTACATTAGAATTATTTTGAACGAAAAAACAGTCTCACAGGTTATAATAAGTAAGTGAGTACAATAGGTTGTGAGGTGGAAGCATTAGCGAGTTTATGACAAGAAACGGAGCGAGTGCGTTTTACACATTTGATTTGATGACTGACTGATTGACATCTAATGTAAGGTCTGGGTCTGGTCTGGTCATATTTTTGGCAAAATTTCATAAAATTAATCATATATCTGAAAAAAGACAGGAACATTATATCCGCCAACTTGATACACCAATCTAAACAAACTAGTAATTCGGTTTAGGTCGAACTTACGAATGCTCCAATGTTCAGAGAGCCTTTCCACCGCTTAAAGCAATAATACAATTGTGGAAGTCAGATGCTACTGAACGCCTTGTACCTACACGCTTCCATGACTTCAGCATTCTTATCTTAAGAAATTTTGGTAGATATTCCAAAAACCGACACAATAACATAATTCTCAACCGTAATGATATCGTCTAATGGCCATAAAATCGCTGTCTCTCATAAATTACGAACTTCCAGTGTCATTGTTTCCGAACGAACGCAACACCCGACTTGTCACCGGTTTTCATATCTGTTGCAAACAATTACAACAATATGAGTAATAACAATGGGTTCGCGTGTCATTTGTGAGTTTCAGAGCTGGCGATGGACAGATAAGGTTCTAGTAAAAACTGTTGACAACATCGTTTTGGTAATGTTTGGAAATGCATTATTGTTAGTACGTACTAGCTTTGATCAAGAGATGGATGGACTAAGTGAACGATGTGAGAAAGGAAGGGATGAATCCTTGCTGAGTAGGTCGAGTAACAGCTAGTATAAAAAATCATTTTTCCTTGAGGAGATGAGCAAAGTAGGGAGAGGACTTTTTATCTGTTTCATAGTTTCGTAGTCGTAGATACTACTTCGTACAGTGATCATCTTTAAACTAAGTCTCAAAACTACAGCCTAATGAATTAACATTCTTTTTTATTAATAGACTCAACTTATTTAAATTCATGAATGTCATAAAGAAACACGTGATATAAAAACGAAATAGATTAACGTTAAAACTATTTTGACTAATTAAGTATTTATAACTTAGGACTATAACTTTAATTAATTTTTATATTTGTAAGTAATTAATAGAATCATTCCGTCTTAAAGAAAAAAAATACTTTAATATAGGCGAGGAACCCTGAAGTCAATATTTGAGCTCAAATACGATCACATGAGGATAGGCAACGTGTAGTAGTAGTAGTATGTAGAGTAAATGAAAATCCGGGTTGCAGGGGGAACCATATAAACCTACTAGCTGTTGCCCGCGACTTCCTTCGTCCGCGTGGTTAGAAGATATAAGTTATGATTTATACCTGCCCTATTTTTTACATTTTCCATTGTATCTTCGCTCCTATTAGTCGCAGCGTGATGTTTTATAGCCTAAAACCTTCCTCGATGAATGGTCTATTTAACACAAGAAGAATTTTTCAATTTGAACCAGTTCCTGAGATTAGCGCGTTCAAGCAAACAAACTCTTCAGCTTTATATATTAGTATAGATTTGATTGTGGACAACTGTAACCGGCTCAAATCTTCAAGGTACTTTAAACATTCTAAATATTTGGCTTGGTCTTTAGATTCTGGAACTAAAGGGTAAAAAATGTACGAATACTATAAAGGCTTTAGCACCTATCCGTCATTCTCAAACGGAAAACAGTGATAGCTAGAAAGTTAAAATTTTCCTGTCGTTACATCAAAGATAAAAATCTAGAAGGAATCAATAGTTTTTTGATCATTTGTTTTTACTAGTTGGTATTAGGCTATATTATGTACTTAACTCTTTGTTTCGCGAGTCTCTGTGTGACTCGCACTCGAGCGGTTGTTTTTTTCTCTAACATGAGACGGCTAATCATCACCTAAGTACACTGTTGAATTCTGTTCTCTTTATAAGACGGATTCTTTGTACAGTTTTGGGCCAGGCGTATTACAGGCGCATTTTTGCTATGACGATTTTGTGCTACGTGTGCAATGCTATTGTTGCATTATGTGATAACCCTATTACACTCTTAATACTAAGCACACTTAAATATCAAGAAACATACCTCCTATCTGTGAATTTTAATTAAATCAATTAATATTAAAGCCGCGTAAACGTTTGATGTTAGAAATAAATCAAGGAAGTAAAAAAATATGAATTATTTATCACATGCGACCTATAAAACGGGCTAAAATTCAAAATGACAGACTAAAGTCACAAAGCTCTAGAAGACATGATGATCACATGATGTCTTTATCACAATTTTATAATAATAGCAGTGGTAGCCTAGTATTATGAACGATGCACTGCTAATTCAAATGTCGTGGGTTCGAATGTGTTTTCAGACACATATTAGATACAGGATGTACATTTTTACCAAGTTTGGGCGGAAGCTAAGATACTTATTTCCAAAAAGCAAACATTATTTGAAAAGTCGATGCGTGTCTTAGGACCTAACTCGAGGCCTTTGACTGGTCAGTCCGGCAGCCTTACTTAAGGCTTTCGCAGCTTCATATATATATTAAAATATTAATTAAATATAAAATAGTTTACAATTTTCTCTATTCGACAGATGCCTCCGGGGTCCTATTTCTTAACATCTTTTATTCGTCCATCAACCTGCCTGAGGCCTGTTTTATTAATAATTGTGGATTCATTTAAAAACTGAAGGACAATTTAACAAATCAAAAGCAACACTTACGTGTAAGTAATTAAATACAAACATCTCCAAGGAGAAGATCAGCCACGATTATGTTATTATATTCTACAGCAGAAAACAAATAGAAATATATTCCAACAGTTCAACATTCTATAGACAAAAGTGCCAATTAACTTGTCGAAATGATAAAGTGTGTTCTGAGCCAAATAAAAAGTTTTGTAAAGGGGAAAGATTGACTGTCTCGTAATGATACTAGTCTGTAATTTTTAATAAATTATGTCATCAACATGGGTAACGAAGTCTATAAAATAAACCTTCGTGGTCGTCGCAGGTCTAGGTCAGTTTCCTAAACATAAAATTTCATCGAAATCGGTCCAGCCGTTTGGGCTTAAAGAGGCAACAACATACACACACTCGCATACTATCGTATTCATAAAATTAGTGTGATTTGACTTTACTGGTTTTTTTTTAATTTAACGCTTAATAATGATTTGGAACATTATGAACACACGTCTAAGGTCTATTTTTAATCACCGAACTGTTTCTTAAGTAGCTTGTTCTTGTTCTTTATTTGGTTTTGTTTTAATTTTAAAGATATTTTTAGATTGTTAAGTGAGTGGGAAAAAAATACAAAAGAAACTTTAAAGGACGATAAAGTTCATTGACTTGAATGCATTCGATGTTTCAATCTGTCGTTTACGTAGGTATTATTTTTAGGTAGTATTTATTGTCTTTTTTTGTTTTTCATTTCTTTATTTATACGTCATAGAATAGAACTTTATTATGGCTTAAAAATGGATTTGGTGAGGACACTAGGGCATGATGCTGGTCATGTAGACTTTACATTTTAAAAGCCATCTCAACTGAAAACATAATGAATTTAAATTGAACGATAATATATACAAAACGTGACAAAAAATATTCTGAGTCACGCGAAATATGACATTTCGATTGATGGAAATTATTTCATAAGAGTGCAAGTAATGTCACGCTTCGAGCTCCATAAACATGCCATATCCAAGGGACCCTTATTACGAGACCTTGGGGTTGCGTAACTCATTATCAGGAGCTATAAATCTCTTAAATTCACACGCTTGAGGTCACAGCCGTTTAAGAACATTTTCGACCGATGCATCTGTAATTATATGGCAGTGTTTCAACACTCGCTGTTTTATTGAATCATATTTTGACAAGGTTTTGATGAATAGCTGATTCCTATGTTTACTATGATGAAATTATTTGTCGTTTTAATGAATAGATTGTATTTTAACTAAAGTGCAGTGCCAGTATTATGTTATCTTGTACCGGGAAAAGTGAGACCATGCAACTCGTCCTGTTGGGCAGCATCTCTTTACGAATAGTGAAAGTAAATTATAGCTAAGTTAGTTTTAATAACTTTTCTATTAGCATCTCTAGAACACGATGTTCCAAAATATCGCTCACTACTAGCAAAACCGGTCAAGTGCGTAGACTAAAGAAAAAAGACAAAAGAAAATCGTCTCACAAAATAAAACAACAACCAAGAACATCGTTTGAAAAATTTCAACTATTAAACTGTAAGGGTTTTTGAGATATAGCCTGATGTCAGACGGACGAACAGACGAGCGGAGCCTTAGCATACGTTATTAGGGTTTAATGTTTAAGCTTTAGGTACGAAAGCCTGAAACATATACCTACTTTTAATCAATTAAATTCTTCGAAGTTCGCCTAAAACTCATATAAGTTACAAGCAAAACTACAGTTTCTTAACAGCTAAATTGTTACTGTGAAGACTTTTAACCGGATACTAGAATGGTCTAGATCCTGTATTGAAGAGTAAAAGTCACGACCTCAGGAAGTGAAACAACGAATTCCACTTTAAACCTTATAACTGGAGCAGTAAGATGTAATTTACAATAGCAGACCGATCACGTTTTGTCTCGAAATAAATTATGTCAAACGGATCAATAGTTTGATGTTTTTTATTATTCTATTCTTTTTTAATATGCGTGTTATTGTCTTTTATAAGAAAACTCTATTTGGAAAAAAAGTTACGTCATTTTGTATTTTTTTATATACACCATTTACTTATTAGGAGAGTAGTTTATAAGTCAAACATTTTAAGGCATTTTAATCGGTTACTTTGTTGAGATAATATTCATTCTTGTTTAATATCCATTTACAAATTGCCTCTCTTATTAAATTAAGACAAAACTATTTTTCCATCCAATTTCCAATAGGAAAAAAAAATTGAAATGATAGTAGGTACCTACTCAAATGAGAAAGGAATGCTATAACACGCAATTAGGAACATTGATTATAATGGCACAAAGCTGAATGATTGCAATACCTTTGCTAAATAGTTATTGATTGTGGGAGGATGAACCTGCATCATAAATCACCACGAAGGTTCCATATAATGAAAGTTTGATTGGTGTCTTTTTATTATTTACAAATATATTAGCATATTTATAATAATGTTTCTACTCGTCGCTTTTACGAGTTTGCTAGATATTTGACCGTGGTAAAATAAGAAAATTAAATACTAAAAGTCAAATATATTCATATTTTCAATTTATTTTATTTTCTAATCTATACTTTATTTTTTTTCTAAGATTTATGGAAAATAAAAAATAGAATACCACTGTTTCCAATCCAAAAAAATGGTTAAATGCCAGTTGAACTCACGACAAGAGAAAAGCTAATAGTAATTTTTTTATATTTGTAACAAAGTTTACGTTATAACGTTACGAACAATGATTGAGAAACCATTGCTTAACCTCAAACATATCATATTTGTTGTTATAGCGGCAGCAGAAAAACACAATCTGTAAAAATTAAAACTGTCTTGCTATCGCTCTTCATGAGATACAGTCAGGTGACAGACGGATGGACCGTTTTATGCATGGAACCTTAACTTTTTCAAATAAGCATCGAATCACATCAAAATACTGTTCCTTTAGTAAACGACGATTCAAAGCCTCGGGCACAACATAAAACTTTATTTTTAATGAACTGACACATTAAATTCTCATACAACTTATCAACAACATAAAATCAGCTTACAATCATAAATCACTTTGGACTCGATCATGTGACGAAGCTGTTTCATCTTGTACCGAAGGACCAATTAAAAAAATAAAATAAAATCATGTGGGCACATGACATATTACCTATGTCCCTATTTTTTATAACCTTGTATTGCCACCAAGTGGGTGGTTTAAAGATAATGTTTTCTTAAAATGTTTAAAGACATTAAAAAACTCAGCTTGCTTTAAAATATGAATTAAAAATACCGTACAAAAAAAAAACATTAGGTAAATAAGTTTATTAACGTACTGGTCATATTAACATAAAAGAAAAAAGTACTGGTCATGTCGAAATCAAAAGTTTTTATTTCAACTCAGCTTTTTTTCAGACACATTTAAAACGTGACAGTATTAACTATTGGTTCACGTAAAGCATATCATTATAGTCTTAGAGTCCCCATAATATAAATATTAATGACTACTAAATAAAACTTAACCTTTGCTATAAAAAGAGCTACCAAAATGACAGACTTATAAAAAAAGCCTTCAAAACACGGTGGTATCTTGTCACCGTGTGTATACGTGCCACCGTCACCGTCATTTAAAAGCCAATTAATTTATACCTTTATAAAATACCAACTGTCAAGCTGAGTCAGACCCTTATTGGTCAATTTGTTTTCATTCATTCACAGAAATTAAAAAATGTCATTACTTACATATACTTCTTGACACTCATAACATGTAGGTATTTTGGAATGCAAACTAGCGTAGTGTGTACGACATTTATGATATAAATGTTATTTTATCTTCTAAAACAAGTTAATTTGAAACTCAATAGACGTCTAAGTAGATGCAGAGAGAAAATTTCATATTTATATTATTTGGTTTATGATCGAAATTATACTGTTATGAAAAAAATAGCAATACACGTAAAAAAACTGCAAAGGTTTCGAAACGTCGGGAACTAAAATCTAAAATTAAACCGCGATAAAATCCGTAAAAGTAGTTACATTTCAATGTCTAACATTCGCGTAAACCTAAGAAACCACTATAATACACGTAAAAATTGAATTAGGTACATGCGATTATAAAAAAAATGTACGATCACAGATAGATAGATAATTTGTGCTCAAGTACGGACTCAGATGGTTACCTTCACAATATAGTATCCATTATTGTCCATGAAACCAGTCTTAAATGACCTAAAACATCGTTATTAACATAAATACGAACACGAAAATAGTCTATTCTTTTTGTTCACCAAGTGGAATACTAATGCATCTTTTTGTTGGTAGGCTCTAATGACAGTGACACAGTTTTTACTAAATGAAGTCATTAACGTATACAGTCTTGTGTAAATTCAGGTTTTGCCTACGAAGTCAACGAGATAGTCTAAAATTTTAATAAAAATAAACCCGGCTATAACCTACTTGATAAATCATCCTTAGCAGAATTTTAAAATCTGTGGCTTAGTAATTGATACTCTCACTTGGTCATCGGATTACCATATCCCATTTTAACATGGGAGCCGTAAGGAATCCGTTCGGGAGCTATGATGCCACAAATAGACAGACAGATACGTCAAAGTTGTGACACCATCTCAGACACCAATTTCATAGATTTAGGTTAGCTTCCCGCCTGATCAAACTTACGAGATAAGTAGGATTTAAAAGCTCCATAATTAAACAACCACATGCTGTCACGTATCTTAATTACTTCAAATTTAATGTTTCAACTTCACACACACACCATACAAAATAGCTTTAAAAGCTGTGCCTTAATATGGTCAGTAACACCATCATATTACTCATAATTCGTTGACCATACAAGTCTTGGTATCGATGGTAATGAGCGTAAACCGTTACGCATCCGGCCCTCAGTAACTAATCACACACAATCTCCGCATCTAACGCCATTATGCAAAGTAAACGCGTCTTAATTGATTAGCTGAGCCATTAACATATTCTTTATTGTTGTGACATTGAAGATGTTTCTATAAATTCATAGAGAACAAGTACCAAGTACTTTTGGAGGAAGTGGGTAATGTCGAACTCCCACTGACTATACCTGAACCACTGTTCAACGTCTCCCGCATTTAGTAAGAGCGCGGCCAGGTATAGCAATTCAACACCCACCGAGCACTAGGTACCTGACCGTCAAGTCTACAATGCTTAACGTCAAAAGAAAACGCTTAGATGTATGAAGATGACAATATCTAAGTCACTTAAATACCTAGATATGGATAAGACTCAAATGGATACAACCTCATGTTCTAAAGCTCATAACCACACTTTAAGGCATTCGCTATGTGGTTACTCATTGTTTTTATATTTCGCCAAGCGGCTTTGTTAATTAACAAAGTATATTAGCTGTCTTACCTGGCATCCAGTGTCCACATCAGCATAGTATCCAGACCCTCGGCCGGTGCATGTAAACCTCGTCAGCGGGACTCTGCTTTGTTTCTGGAAAGAAAAGAAAATCTATATTAAAATTTGTTATATTGGACTTGGCTGTAAAAATTATTGTAATAGCAAACGACTCTGAAAGGACCGCAAACTATGGCATACAATGACTCTTACTGACCTCATGTAATGTTGTAAATACATGGTATAATTTCCACTATATTTTAAGATTTTACCAACAAGAATATGGCTGCAAAAAAGTGTTTCTTATGAGATGATGTCAGTATGGAAGAAAAAGACATATTGCGCCTACCAGGGCACGATGATTTTGAAGCAAAGGGAATAACATTTATCTGTGAAACGCAGCGATTTCAATGAAATGAAAGCAAACTCATGAAGAATGGCTGTATTTAGATGAATACGAGAAACTTTCGGTACGCAAGATCCATTAACCGACCGGTCTTTTTTATGCCGTTGCTGCAATTAAAGACGCTTCGATAAAGTGCCTTTAAACTCTACAAATGGTACTTAATGCATCCATTTGTTAACTCACGATTCCTGTCAGCTATTTTCGGTATCCAATTATGTAAGTTGTTACAAAATTAGTTTGGAGTACCTTTTTAGGGCAACATGACCCTTGACCATAAGTAATGAATATGTTGTGTTTTTTTCGATCCCCAATTAATTTGGTAGATAGGTTTGAAAGATTACCAAACAAAATTCACATCAGTAACAAATTCTGGTGATCAACATTTTTGTCTATTAAAGGTTCTTAAAAAAGAAAATCGGTTTTCGTTCTTGTTTTCTTTTAAACATGCCTTCTGCTATGATACCTACCTACTACTATACATGGTATAGCAATGATGACGAATTAACGCCGAGCCTAAATATCTACCAAAATGATTCACTACCGAAACTATTTAATGAACCAATCCCTCGCACAGATTGCTCACTATAAAAGAACCTTTGACGATCAAGTTCGAATATTCGACATCCGAACACGACCCGAACGGATTTAAATGTTAACGATGTCTGTAATTGTGGTCAGCAATCAAATTACGAAACTCAATAGTAATGCATGTAATTGAAATTACGCAAATTAATAATTAGCTATGAAAACATATTTTGACATCGAGCATTAAAACTTTTAATACATTCAAATTTAAAGGCAAAAACCAAATCTCTCGCAGTTATGAAATAGCTCTTATTTAATTTAATTAATTCTGAATTCACTGAACACACCATTTCAAGTAATAATTATTCTTATACCCAAAATCGGTTTCTTAAATTCATTTAACAAAAACAAGATGAAGAACCAAATATTGTTCCACGGACCCCGAAAACACAAGTAGCACAAGCCACCCACAAATATAATTATAATAAACATGTTGCAACTGCCAAGGAAATCTTAACGAAGCTAGACTTAAAAACACAATCTAAAGCTAAGTATTGGTCGCAACTCTTACATAATTTCCTTAACCAACCGTATTATTACACAATGGCTACTGAACACACGAAGCTTTTTGCAATACTTTTAAGATGGTCTGCCACTTGGATATGTAACTTATCAGTGGGTACAGGATGCTGTATCGCAATGAAGCTAATCATCATCATCATTATCATAACATCATGAAAAGTTAAGACGGTAGTTGCCAAAATCTAGGTCGGTCAAACATGTGGTATTTGACTAAATCTCAAAATATAAATCTCCAAAAAATATTGAATACGTATTTTTCATTTTATCACATCATTAAAAGGTCAAGAAAATGAATCACTCAAGCTGATGAATTGCACGGTAATGGGAGCTAAAACATCACTTGCTAGTAAAAAGCGTACTGGTAAGTGACGTCACACAAGTTTAACATATAGAAGTAAACGTATTAAGAAGAATTTATGCAAGATTTTATTTCAGCCTCTTTAGGACCAACACATTAGGACTTCCACAATACACGTACAATATTTATCTATTTACCTAGCGTTTGTTCCATGGTGTATTGTCTAAGCTAAGTGTTTCACCATAACCACGTACCATTGACTTACTGACGCGCTCCTCATAAAGATGTCCAGATAAACCACCATTGTGGAGTTTATAGCACCATCGCCTATTGTTCATGTGTAAACTACTACCAACTTGCATATGCACCTACCATACTTCTACACCTGCATGCAGTTAAAGAAAATTCTTCTTAAAATATTTAGCAAGATTTTTCCCGGCCGCAAAGTTAAGTTGGTATTATTCTGCAAGGCTTGCTTGGGAACTTTTTGTCGTGTGCGGTTGTAGTATCGTAATCTGGGTACGTCTTCAATTGCTTCTGATTGTATTCTAATTAATAAGTTAAGAGAATACCTTTTGTGTAGGAATTTAGGTCACATTTCGAAATATGCTCATTGTCAAAAATAGTTTTTCGAAATATTTACTGTATTTTATTATTTCTGCGAATACATGTAATGATTTGAATAAAATAAATTACAAATCGCAGACCTTTGACGAGCAATTACATTAAACGTAAGCTTGAAAAAATATTGCTGTAACATTGATTTTCTCACGCATATTTATTGGGGTAGCCTAGTTACATAAGATCTAGTGCAACTCATCTAACAAAATAAAACTAAACCCATTTAGACGTTTAGGCAAAATTGACCGATAAGAAAAACTTTCTCATCTTATAGGTAAAATTCGCATCAATTAATCTCCAAAACACCGTATTAAGAGATTACGGGATTCGATCAAGATAGCGAGACAAATAAAGCGATTCGCATTCGATAGGCGTCCAAGATACGAGAGACAATGGTGTTATTGCTCAGTTACGTCAGGTAGGAAGGGACTGATTCGCACGTAACAGCAGCCGGCCCGGGCGGCCGCTCCGTGTAATTGTACAGCAATTTGCTACCAATTTGTGTTACTATCTGAACTGGGTTTTAGATCTAGAATGCTAATTTCAGTCTGCTGTTACGAAGAGCTTCCTTTAAGTGTCCGAATTTCCTTTAGTGTAAAGAGAAGATAACGGGGCTATTCGAGATCTTTCAAAATTATGTAATTCTATCTCCGTGTGACAGGTAATGCTAAGAACTTCTCGAAGCATCAGATCTACTATCTTTAACACGACTGTCCAAAAGTGAAAAATATTTCAGGAGGCATCAGTACGAAGGATGCAGCTGCTATGTGATGCAATTTTCACAAAAATCTCAAATTAAAAAACCAGCCCTTCATTTAAGAATTTTATTCCAGGAGAGTCCTACGTCCAGCTGTTGAATGTATTGATTGATGGATTGTGCTTGATGCTTTTGATCACATTGTTTAGATCCGGTATTCCGATCGTTGCAAAATTTATATAACTGACCATTGTTAGTCATTAAGTATAAGTGTATCTAAGTAGGGATTACGCTAGGATTTAATCTTTTAAATACTGATAAACTACTGGGTCACCACTCCATACATCACACTCAACCCAATTCAAATCAATTTTAATCCATATCTAACATGCCCATGATTGCAAGCACTTAGTCGAAAAGCAAATCCGGATTATCCGGCATTACGTCACAGAATCCTCGAAGGTTTTAAGTGGTAACAGTAACTTTAAGTTGCCTAATCGCTTTGTCTTGGACACGCGTCACCATTGTTGCGATTTGAACGGCTTTTGAACGAATATGGAAATGGAATTCTAGTTGTAACAATGTCAAACTGTAGCTTTAGCTTACTCAAAGGATTACTTGGAGTAATTATTTATGATGGGTAAATATAGAAGCCATGTCTGACCACAAAAATGATGGTTGGTCCTATTACTAGTAAACAAAATGTGATCTTTAGCTAAAAGTTCTAAATTCCTATAATTTTAAAATCCATTACTTAAAAGTCGTAAATACCTGATTTAATTGATTCGGTGTACTTTATAGCAAGTCTTGTATAAGTTAATGTCAGTAACAAAACAAGTTACAAGTCCAATCATCGCGCCCTTCAGTGCTTTCGTACGTTTCCACACATTAACCTTTAGTTTTAATCGCTTATTTAAAGATGTTAACGTAAGACTTGATGTGAATTGTTGAGCTTGTGTGAAATACAATTACGGAATGCTTATGGATTATTTTAATTACCAATTCTTAGTGGCTGACTAACCTGGCTCAAAGGACCAGATGCCTGAGGTAGAAATCTAAATATAGAAGCAATTAATTTAGAAACTTGTTTAACAGAAAACAATGGAACGTGCGTATTGTAGGACAGACTCCTGAAATTCCGCGACCAAGTTACTATTAAAGGGGAGATTTTGGGTTCGATTTCCACTCAGGACAAATATTTGTGTAATGTATTCGATCATTTAATTATGTGTGTCTGCGTGTAATTTATTTGTATTAAAACGTGAATTAATTTAGAAATAATTAAATCTGTATTTTATTTTATTATTACTTATACGAAAAGCTTCGTTTAGTTCGAGACTACGTATGTAGAATATTATTCTTATTGAAGACTAGAATTCTTACTACATCTCATCACTTAGCATTAAATTCTAAATATAGAATTACAAACCCAACTTGTATTTTGCAGAAGTGTGAACAAGCAAACATTATGTTGCGGTTCAAGGCTTAGAAAGTCTAGGAATGTGTCGATTGTAACTTAACTAACATACTGTACGTTATCGATTTATCACGTTTCGTTAAATAGTTTATTCCGATGCACTTGTGGAATGTGTTATAAAAGACTATACCTCCTTTAAATATTCTTCTAGATGTTTTGATGAAATAATAATGAGGATTGCCATATTTTCGCTATGTAAAATTGGAAATGGAAATTGGAATGATGGTCCTGTTCCTAATCCTCTTTAAAGACACTATAAAGGACAATACCAAAACAATAATAACTAATTCATGCTATTGGGTACTCAACAAACATTTTTAGGTGATTTTATCTTCGTATATTAAAACAAATGTAAATTTATACAAAGAAAAAGTTGTTAAACACGTTATTGATTGACTATCTAAAAAACAACTATTTATTGATAGAAATAAATTGTCACCAAAGGAACCAAAGGCTTGTGAATCACATTATTATTTATACAAGATGACGATGATATAATTTGATGTGAAATCCTTTTAGTAACCATGGCAACCATATATGGTCCTAGGGGCAGTCTGGCAGCCGAAGGACGAGACAATGTAGAGACACGTGACGCAGTGGGCCTTAATAGTGGTATTAAAAAGGAAACTGAATCAGGTGTAGGCTTAATCATAAAAACAATGATTTATAGCCAAGTTTTGGTAGAAGATAAAAGTGATCTCATTCGCGATATTTGGAATAGTAATATCCGGCTGTAAATTAATTTGTTAGTTGACAATGTAGTAGATTAAAAGTGAAAGGACCATCAAAACGTGATACATCTCAGCAGGATAAACGGTCGACGAAAAAGAAGTCCTGGTACCGCCCTTTGTGTTTTTTTTTTAGTTTTCACAGCCCGTAATTACGTAGGAACTTATTATTCTTAATTAATTATATTCAAGTCGAGTTACCAAATACAGTGAAAGCTTTAAGTTTTGGTCGAATGTTGTTTTCATGGTTCTAAATAATCTCACCTTAGAGATTTCGTTATTAATGTTATACATTCTTACAGTTAGTTACCCGTGAAATACCAGATGTCTTGTGACCATTATTTAAAGACATGACAAAAGACCTTGGACATGTCACTTGTCATAACTTAAAATAATGGATAATCAAGTTTTCTAAAAACGTCAAAATATTACAAATGTATGCAAATTATTGAATGGGTACGATGTTAATGAACGCGGTGATTGTAAAAGGATTATAAATGATAGACGAATATTAATTGAGATTTTTAGGGATCCATTAGAGACGAGTAAAAACGGACCCTATTAATAAGGCCCCGCTACGAGTATATGCCCGTCTATTTCTATTCGTGCGTTACATGAACCGTGACAGCTAGAAGGTAGAAATCTTCACATATTGTGCATTTGTGTTGTGAACAACGAAACTAAGATCGGGGTTAAGCAATAATTAGTAATGTAATTAATTTGTCATGTCACTATTCCTTTTCAAATTTGATTTTTCCTATTTGGTTTAACCCTTTGTATTTCGAGTCTGACTCGCACTTGACCAAAACGGTCAACATAGGTATTAAGAATTTATACATGTATTTCTTCATGCTTACCGCTAGCCAGTATTTAAGGCATCATATTGATCGATGCTGTGATAATAGTAATAGCGATAGCGGGAAAAAAGAAACAAAATAGAAGTGAAAAAACTATACACCATTTTATTCCATGGCTCTTTCACTACTAGACCATATATTTTTCTTGCACTCTTCATATTATTTTCGTCAATGACTTCAGGCTTAACTTTCGTCTCATTAAAAAAACATATATTCATCAATAACTTAGTTCATAGGATCTTTATGTTGACAGAACAAAATATTATTGTATATAGTGACAACATAGCTTGTTTTGTTATTAATTCTCACCGCCTTGATAATGTGTCTGGGCACAACAGGTTTGAAAGTGATTTCTTTACTACTTCATGTAATTATCCACGTCTTTCGTATTAACTGGAAGATTTCTAAATGCAAATACTGCTCATAAAATACGTAGATATCCTGCAACCATTTTATGATTAATAAAAATTTAATAAACGAAAATTATAATTTATCTTATAAAATAAATTATCCACTTTTAATATTCGCGGCTTTAAGGTTTGTTGATTTCATCTTGCGTCGAAAGCCTATTGCAAGTTTTGTATTTCACTTTTTGGATTCATATTCTATTGCACAACATTAAAAGTGCTTACATACCTGAATAAAGTCATGACCCATCGGTCACATTCACGCATGCCAATGGAAAAACTTAATATTTTCTATATCACCTAAAGTGTATTAAAGTTTTGTGTGTGTGAATTTAAATTATGCCATACATGTGATCAATAAAATTAACCTGGTGAATGATGTTGAACTTTTTTATCTTTTTTTAACGACTGCCGCACTAAGGAATTTTATTGTTGTGTCATTCAGACTCAAAAAGCTCTCCTGGATCTCACGTTTATAATTATATTATACGTGGGAATTGAACCTGCGATATGTCGCGCACAGGGGGTTTGGAGTGGTCACCTCAACCACTAGACTGTCCGTTGCAGCCATATTAAAAAAAAACAAATGCATTATTATTAGTATTATAAATTCTTTCACGATTATATCACCTATTATGTAAAGTATTAACACATTTACATCGTGTGCAGTGAAGTGACACTGGTTTCTTTAATTAATTGTAATTAATTCGACATTCTAGTTATGGAAAGATGAGTAAGTACAATTATTATAATTGTAAAATTCTTGGCCGATCATCCGGTGCTTCATAATTATAATCATAACTAGTTAATAACTTCTAACCTTTAGTGTTTATAGGACGATGTAGAAGTTATTTATTTAATAAATATTGCTTATATGCTTTAGTCATAGACATTAGCTATTTATCCATGTGAGTCATTGGATCTAGCAGAAAGTGGAATATCATTTTTCTCCAGTTAGTTTACATGAGACTCAATCGAGAGTAAATCTCACTTTGGACTTTGAGTTTCCCAGTTATCCCTAACGTGGGCTTACTTTACTTTCCCATTTTACAGATAGCGTTATAAGAACCTATATTCCAGTAAGACTAATTCTCGTATTTCTTGGAGAAATTATTTGGTCCCGTAATTTGTAGACTTTTGGATAGTAAGTGATACGAAAATATTGAACATCCATTGTGAAAGCAACTGCTGTGGTGTGTAGTTAGAAAGTAAGGTACCTATTAGCAGATTAGTTCCCAATTATACTAATAGATGGCGCTGAACTTTGACCGAAATAGCTACATTGCTGATGTATATTACGGCTTTTAAACTAAAATAAGTAACGTTTTGTTTCCGTTCCAGTGACCAGTATGTTTGTAGTCACTGTCATATGAACCGTATGTAGGTAACCTGCCGATGTAACACGTTAGCATAATCATTAATTAATGAATAGCGTCCTCCTGACCGGTCTTCATTTAAACTTGTTTATTGTAATTAACATAATTTGCCATCGTTGCATTCAGGTAGATATAAAGTTTTCCTCACTGTCTGTCTGGCGTGGTTGTCAGTCTTGGATTAGCTATTTAAGAGGATTTTGTCTAAATGTAAGACAAAAATAATGAAATGTAACCCTATCATTACTTAGGCTCTTCTGCGTCTTTCTTTCGGTCCGTCGGACACCAGGTATCTTATAATCTACGTATTGTAAGCTAGATAGATAGAATCTTGAAATTATCGCAGTAGATGTACCTGTTTTGTTCTTCACGTGTCGTTAAGATGTAAATTCAACAGATGACCATTGGCTTTTAAAAATATGTTTTCCCTTACCATCATAGTCACAAATCCGACTTGTCCCTTACCTGGTTTCCTAAAGGTTTGCAGAGCCTTGATAGCTTGATAAAGCAGCAAGACTTACAAAAATTCTATGATGTTATAATTAGTGTTTTTGAAGGCATGTAAAAGAAATTTATTTCAGCTTAGTACAGTTGTACGTAACGCAACCATAGCGTGATTTACAAAGCGCTACAGCGCCATCTATTGAGCGCTGTGGTACGACAGAATTATTTTTCAGACCATACTTATGTACCTACCGAACACACCGTATGTAAATATTTACTTAACCTATTACTACTATATTATTTTATGTATGTATGTAACTTGAATCACTTCTAAGAAACAAATATTAGTTAAACGGAATTTAAGACGATCATTTTATTTTGCACTTTGCTTCATAACCAACCTGTTGCTTTTATCCTTTTTGGTATTATGTGCTTTTCAGATTCGAGTCTACACAGTCTACACACCCACGGCACTTTAGGCGTTTTAACTAAAAACGTAATCATGTCAGATGATTCACATGAACAAGGTATAATGATTTAACGATGTCACGTGTGTCAATCATTCAAACCCCAACAGACGTTCCGCGCAAATTACTTATTCATCATATCATTACGTCTACTTATGGATCAAACGTATTTACATAGACATAATCACAAATTATACATTTACAGTCAATATACCTGTTGATATTTTGATGTTTCGTAATTCAAAAGGTAAGTCATCGTAATTATCTGTCTAGTTAGTTAGATATGACAGATTTGGTGGATGAGATAATCGATACTATTTACAATACCGATTCTATCACGGCATATTCCATAACACAAGTGCTTTAGCAACTTACTTTGGATTCAGAACAATGTATGTGATGTTGTCCGCATTTATAAAAAAAAAAAAAAAAATTGTTCGGATTAAAAATGGAAAACTTTCTTCAAGACACGTCAGTTCTAACAGGTACCTGACGATGAAAATTGCGCCTCTGATATAAATGATCTTTAGCTGCTTAATTGTACGTATAAACCTAAACTATAAAGCCTTTTTACAAATTTTCAGAATCATGATTGGATATTATTGAAAAGGCATCCTACAATTATCATCTGTGATCAATGCAGGTTAATAAATACTCAGAGTATAGTGATAAGACCGACCAATGTGGCACAATTAATACCTACTTGTTAGATCCTCTGTTCATATGGTTAAAGAATATGAAAGCTATCCACTTTTCGTCCTTTCAGGTTTCCTACTCACCCGTTATACAGGGAATGCAAAGTACTTACAGTACGCCAGTTATTTATTCTACATATAGTACGACTCCAGCATACTGAAATTGGTTTCAGCCCGGTACCTTCCGGCAAGAGAAGAAAGGATTTAGTTTGCACTAACCCACAAACGCAACATGCTTTTACTAACAGATTTTATTTATCTCAAGGACCCTATTTATATAACAAATTTAACAGGCTACTAAAGTTATATAGTGTAAGCTTAAATAGGTGTAATAGAATGGTAACAGAATACTTACAGTCCCTCAATTACTCAGATACGGAAAAATTGCTAGAAATATTACAATAAACTGTTTAGCTTAGAAATTATAATAATAAGTACAGGTAATGTAATTAAATAATTCAGGACAGCTTGTCCTGCTTAGTCTTTTATAATACAATTAAGTGATAGAATTACATTAAAATATCCATCAATCATTTTTCTGCACTGATAACCCGAAACACAGGTTTAAAACAAACCTAGTTCGGGTGTCCCTATATTATCTTTAGACCATCCTTCTCGTATATTATTATGTTTTGGTGTAGATTAACTCAACTCCTATGATTATGACTATTAAGATATTTTTACTGGTTTTACATCCGAGTCATTTGTATTCGTACATGTATTTAAGTAATGTGAACTATGTTTTTTAATAAATATATTTTTAATTTTTAATTTTAATTTTAATTTATAGTTTTAAAGTCAGTTTTCAATTTAAATATATATCAATGCAGGCAAATCCGAGACAGCACTAGTATCTAAGAACATATTTAAGTGGGATCATTAAAATGAATATTATATGAAGATTATTTACAATTTCTAGGTTAAATATTATTTATTAAATTAGCACATGTACTGCAAGTCGTGTATAAGCTAATCATATTTGAGTGGTTCAATGCGCGCACGCAACGTTTCGTAATGCCGCCATCACGCGGTGCATTTGTCACTGTCTCAAATGTTTACGTTTGATGCGTTGGCATTGCATTCAATTTGCAAAGTAATTGCTTAATTAGTTTATACACAAGACAGAAACCTAGGGTAGTTTGTTTCTGTACGGTTTAAAAAACGCAAAAGACGAAGTTTTACAGTGTGTTAGAATGAAAATTCTATCGATACAGCTTATTGTACAGGCAAACATTTAGAATGCATTATTATTAGTCACATTATACTGACAGCATACGTGTTATTGTTCACAAACCATTTACAATCTAATAAATATTATGTCAAGACAAGACATATACAAATATCTGTACTTAATCATAATAAAATATGGGTAATTAACAGCTTATTAATAACTGGGATCGTTACTATTCAACGTGACATCCCTGAACAAGATTATCGCATTATTTGAATATTTAACAGCTGTCAGATGAATGACATAATAGGTAAATGTTTGATTAATTAGTAAATAATTGTGCAGTGAAAGAATTATGATTATGACAAGGAAGGTCGGAGGAAGGTATTAGATGATGAATATAAAAACCAGTTAAGTGATAGTCGGACTCGCCACAATGAGGGCTTCAGAAAAATAGGATCAAGAAAATAAATTTACTGGGTGAGATATAAGTTTGAAGATTGATACTCACCCACAAATTTATTTGGCAACCAGCAAATGTTTGGAGATAATAGAGATGAGTGAAATTAGTCACAAATAGATATCTAATGAAATAGTGACGTAAAAAAAAGTAGCAAGGGACTCGATAGTCAGTGAGGTATGCGTTAAAATTTAATAGAATTATCGGATGAAAACTATTTCTGTAGCACTAATATGAATGGGCACTAATTTAAATCAATAAAGAAGGTATTTCGCGAACCCGATATCTCGGAATAATTTAAAACTTTATCACATCTAGGTATTTGACTAGAATCAAAACAGCTTTTAATTAAAATTGGAAGAAAATATGAGCTTCATCAATATTCTAATGCTTAAAGCTAAAACGTGAAAGTAACGACACGCGAATTAAAAAACACGTGTGTACACGATAACACGATGAGATACAAATATATTTAAAACCATGTAAGTCAACGATTATTTAATAATATCCTAATAATATATTTGCATAATATTATGTTAGACCTGACCTTGAGACGAGAGTAGAAAGAGCAATGGTCGAAAGGTGTTCAATGGAATAATTAATGATTATGAGAGACATCTGTTGGGAGTTCTATTTTTAGAATATTCGAATTTGTTTTTTTATGAACGGCACACAGTATAAAGGTTTAAATCCTCGCACTTGACCGGTACCATTTAGAGATGAGTTTTGTATAAGAGAGAACCTACCGATTTAATGTAGAAATCCAGACATATAATTATCAAGCTATTTTACTTGAAACTCTATCTACCTCTATCTAACTCTATACTCTATCACGACATAATAAAATTCACGCAAGTAGTTATAAATGATAATGACCTGTTTGTTTTGTGGATAGAAATAAAGGAGTACTCGTTAAAAAACTTGAGAAGTTGTAGCTAAATTAAATTCATATGAACGAGCCTACACCGCGTCTCAACGTATTACTATGTAGGGTGTTGAACTTAATTTAAATGGTGGTGGAGGAGGATGCCCTCTGTATTCCTATCATTAAAGTTGTGTTCTACTAAGTGTACCTTACATGTAGATAAGAAATAACTATCGTTAAACTTTCCAAAATTATTCTGCGTGACTAAATAGATGATATTGATGATCATAATTAAGACAATCTTAAGGGTAATGAACTGATACAAAATGCGGCTAGAAAATACGATGACCTTTCAAAAAAGATAACTTAAATAATAACTCTGAAATCATTTACAACATACAGTTCATCAGGACGAGAACATGATGACCCGCATCGATTACAAGAATCGAATAAAGAATTTCTCGGTCACGAATCGATTGTTGCTCGATAGCAAATCGAATCGAGTGCGATTAGGAACGTCACTCAAGTCACTATTACGTACTCTCTTAGTTTCGTCAAAGTGACCTATGGACTGATAAAGTGTGGAGTCTTTTTTTCAGACCTGCGTTTAGTAACAACTGTTTTGTCATCTCAAAATTATTTACGCCCTTTCCGTAGTCTTGCATTTACATCGAGGAATATAACTAAAAAAAAATACTCTTGGTTCTGATTTCAACATTTTTCTTTGTAAAACTTTCAGATCTATAATAATTTCGTTTGCCGTAACCTTCTAAAGGTATCCTCTATACTCAATTTTCACTTAGTCTAACTAGACAACATCCAAGACTGTAAGCAGAAATCAAACACTTTGGGACGCTACTCAGCTCCTACAGTGCATTTTGCCATTCTCGTAGGCGGTAAGTTTACATTAAAATTATGCAGAATATAATCTGAATAATCATTAAATCGTAACCAACATCGTCTTAGATACTAAAGTGTGAAGTTCAGAGGCCGGAGTCGTGCGTGCGATTGTCGTGCATATGGGATGGTAAACTTCGAATTAGGTGAGGCGACATAAGGTTCAGCTGCCGTACTTTATCTTAGAGATATGCACATACGGCATGTTGGCATTCTTCTTTATTGTACTGACTGAAGGATGAGACTTTGTTAGATTATTGTCGTTGTCTAAAACGGCATTGAGCTAAAAGTCTTTTATGCTACGTTAAGTCCACTGCGTTACGTATCGGGTTCGATCCCCGCGTGATGCTTGACAAGCCTTTGTGTGTTCCACGAATGCTTGCTTGTCAGTCTATGAGTGATTCTGCACGTTTGGGTAACCCCAACACACAAGGAATAAATTTCATTGTATGTGTTTTTTAGAGTTAGAGAGAGAGCTTCTCTTGTCCGTGTGTGCTTGCTAACACACTTGGAAAAGTTGCTGCTGACACATGCTGTTTGCCAAATTGCTTATTTTCTACGGCCGTCGAAAGCGTAGTTCAATGTTATTTACCAGAAAATTGCAAGTGGGTTGCTCTAAGTAAAATATGGATTTCTTTAGAAACTAAAACTGTGTGTAGATTTTTTTACAAGAAGTAAGACAAATTTATTCGGTTAAATATATTTTAAAACATAGAACTAGGTAAAAGACGACATAGACGAAATAGTTCAAAGACGAGAGGAGGGAGTTTCCATGTTTGGTCGAGTGCCCTTTACGGTGGTTCAGGAGAGCATTGCAAACATGTGTCTCTGTGTAGGAGGGAGCATATGTCAAGTACGTGAGGTTACATTTTGAGCAAATGTTGCTACAACTTCATTTCACCTTAAATTATTCATCTAAAACACATGACTAGTATGTTTTTACTGAGAATTGGTTTTTAATTAAGAAATTCTTAAAAAAACATAGTTATCAGTCTCTGAATGTTTCCCATCCTTACAACCTTAACCTAAGTACTCGTAAGTTCAACGATGAATGGCGATAAGTCAATTTGTACGCAGTAAAGTACACGGCGATGCTAGCGCCACGTAGGGCGAACGGTGAGCTATGTAACTAACGATATTGCAACTCGTTTTTCGTAAGAAAATACTGGCTAATTCGCATTTGGTTGCATTTTGTTTTGTGATTGAAAAGAATCGTCACTCTACCCCGTAGTGTAATGCCTCACCAACACAACTGCAACAATTTATTTTAAAGACATGGAAGGCTCTATGCTTACAATTATTCTCAATTCAAATCTCCCTTCCATCTTTTTACCACAAGTCATCTCAAGACACCACATAACTCTCATCTATGCATCTATCTATAGTTACACAATAGGCACTCATCGCTTTTGAAATTTACAATCACAAAAACAAATAAATAGTCCAAGATCAGCAAGGCCCCCTACACGTAATAACACCTGTGTTATTATCGAATCACTCGCTGTATGCCCCGGCAGAGCTAGCATCTATAATTTGCGAGAGGATTTCATTATGCAATTTAACCTGCGAATGATGTTGAGCACCATTTAATTAGGGTTTACTTTTAGCGCTCAATTGAGACCTTCACCTTTTTGGTTATTTAATTGGGACTATAAATATAAAGTTTGAATTGTTTTGGCGTGATGATTTGATTACTGGTTTAATTTATCAGTTTGGTGAAAAATATTTTTCGTGGTGATTTTTTTTTAAATAGAAATAACCCAGAATGCAGAGTCAATATAATCTCCTTGCATTCAAAAAATATCTATAGAAAGCAAAAGCAAAGTCAAGTAAGCACAAAGGTTCGAACAAAAGAATTGAATACTACAGCGAATAGCGGCCTATTTTCAGTTAAACTATTTTAAGCTATATAATATATATTCCAGAGAAAGCCAAAAACAGCTGAAGCTGTAAGCTATGTAGTTAATTGTATAAATACCACACACATTTACAGTTAAACTTATTTGTCAGCTTTGTCAACTGTTAGTGATGACGACGGTGACGGTGAAAAGCTGCCAGAAGCCTTTGCGCTATTTATGAAATAACTAGTTACCTACATACGATTATAATCATTGTATTAAGAACTCGGGTTCCTGCACTAAAATGTATGATTTATTACACGGAATCATATGGTTAGAGGAAATTCGTTCATAACTCAAAACATTATCTGACCAGTAATCGTAGGTATACGTAAGTAAAAGAGACATTATTTGAATTAAGACATAATAGAATCAATATTATAATTCTTACTTATATTTTGTAAATATGATACCGACGCACTTAAGAAACGCCAATATTATCTTTTTACTTATTTCAGAGACAGCCAGAATAAAATAAATTCAATATAACATTACCCAAAACAATACATAAAAATCTCATAAGGTATCATATTTTTTTAGCCAAAAGTCATAATTTTCCATAAAAGAACAAATTATGAAATTACATGAGGCTGGTCCTTTTTGGTAAGTAAACAATAATTATACAATAATTAACCTTTACACCACAAGGTCAGAAGTAAGAGCTCGGGACCTGAAGCCACCACTTATAGTGCAGTGTAGGTGTGCAAGCGAGGCAGTGCTCTATATATCGTATATCTGCGTCTCTCTTCCACAACTGCAACAGTATCTTTAAGAGATGTTGGTGTTTCTCACTCGTTACACAAGAGTGTCAGTGACCTTTGCATGTCTTTCTAATTGTTTTGTTAACTAACTCATGCTATCGGCGATTCCGTGTTATGAAACCTAATTGTGTCGTTTAGGGTGTAGGCTTAATGTCTTTTTAATAGCAGAGGAAATTGAAATGTTAAAAAACATCGTTATTTATTTCATAAAAAAGAATCACTCCCGTATTAAGGAACTTAATCTGTGTGATGCAGGTTGTCACAACCATCAAAGTCGCATGCACGGGCTCAGAAACCGAACAACTTAGTTTAGCCTTTTCAGCCAGCTAGGACGTTTTTTTTGTCTCATTTACCTACTTCAGATACAGATAGACTACCTAATTGCTGAGAATTACATGGTCTTTTCGGATTCATTTTATCTTTTCTTACCCTAGTTCCACGACTACATTTGGCTCTTATTTATCGCTCAATCTTATACGCATTATTTTGTGAAATCATCTTTGATTAAAATTCTATCAAAGATTTTTAATTCGTGTCTAATTCCAATTGCATTTCCAGAGTAGACATGAAACTTAACATTTCCATCTGATATACTCTCTCACTGAAGTATAGATCATAGCATGTCTTTATACGCGAGTTTAGTAACTCTTTCTTAAAGGCAATATCAATTAACTCATCAAATTCTCCTAAACTTTAAAAGACGCATTCCTAAACGAGAATCATAAACCTTCAGTCCTTTCTAATCACACGCGTCAGTGCATATAATAATAATGATCGTTTCTCTCACACCGACGCGAGCCGTACCTTACAAAACGTTACGTGCTAATGTCACGGTGTCACACAATAGTGTCACAAGTACTGCAACACGCAGAAAAGTTTCATTACAAAATTACAGATGATTATGACAGCCCACATCTTCTTGATGGCAATTAATTACATTAAAACCAATGTAACCTTCACAATTTGAGTAAATCTTGTTTTATTAATACTTAACAACTGACAGACATACTTTTACATTTCTAACTTGCTCATCACACATACATTGGTACCGTGAGGTAATCACATCTACAACCTCCAGTATAGTCAGAGCAACTAACTGCGCAAAGTATAAAACAAAATTATAAATGTCATTTTTTTACTATGTTCTTCGATTTTCAGCAAACAATTCACATTTGTTCGTATAAGTTATTTTTGGATTAACTCACCTCAAACGTACTACATAATAACACATTCATTTGATTATTCGATATATAATTAAAAAAACTCAACAAAAGCAGTACTATGACCTTGTGGGTATACCTGAAAAGGTTTAGAAGATTACACGCCTTACACATAGCGATGAATAAGTAAAAATACCAAAAATAATTGTCTGTCAATACTTGCGCAAACAGTCAAGTGTTCTGAACAAACCCACAAACACAGAGTATTCAAAAAGTCTTTGCGTAATTTGTGTCAACAGAGTGATAGATAGCCGTGTGTCCTGTGAAGTCGCCTCTCTCTTACAGATGCCATTGAAAGCGAGATTAAATGGTTTAGCCTTTTGATTGTTCCTATGGGACAATTCGAAAAGTCAAATGGTTATGATCGAAGCCTATAATTCCAGGTTTGAAATTATGTACTTCGATTTTACAAAGTATTGCATACTTTCTTCACAATTCTAAGACACAAGTGACAAACGGCGTAGGATAATATCGTAAGAACATCTGGATCCTACTTAGGGGTTGAGGTCCTGGGTTCAATCCCCGGTCGTATCAATATAAAAATTTACATTTCTACATTGTCTCGGGTCTGGGTGTTTGTAGTAAGTTCGTTGTATCAGAATTCAATAACACAAGTGCTTTAGCAACTTACTTTGGGTTCTGAACAATGTATGTGATGTTGTCCGCATTAATTTTTTTATTTTATTTTTAAACTTACTTGGAACACAGAAAGTTTATAAAATGAATGAACACATAGGATAGTTTTTCGATTTGTAGCTAGCAAGCCCGCGGGTAACAGCTAGTTCCAAATATTGACATCTGATAAGCCAACCTGCATGCCAACACATTAGTGGTGTCCAACTCTCAGTTCTTCGGATGTAGGCTTTGTCTATTCATATGACATTTACAGCTAATAATTTAAGATTAATCTCCATATACATAAAATCCGGCAATAATCCGCTCCGCAATCGCAGACGGAGATTCAAACGATATATGTATTTGAATAGAGCAGCTTAAGCGAATGTTACTGAGATATGAGTCATAAACTCATGACAGTTCGCCTTAACTGGTACAGACTTGAGACATTATCATAAACTTCGAGTTATCTCGTTATGTAAAGTTTTGGGACAATTCTTTAGCGTCTACTAATCTAGAGGTTTGTGGTTCCGCGTTTTGAAAGAACTTTGTGGTCGAAAATCCAATGCTGGTTTAGTGCCTGGGAATAAATAATGAAGATGTGCTTGGTGATTTTGTATTAGAAGTCACCGAAATTATAATTTACCCGATGATATAGATATACGAGGTTTAAGATTACACCTTGAAAGTGATAGTTTCGGATATCTTTATTGATAAAAATTAAACCGATTGAAATCGAAACTCTGAGGACTAATAAAACGGGCTAAACCGAAAAGAATCGGTTGGGTGACAAATAACTTTGGGAACAGATATTTGTTCGTTGCTAAAGCTTCAACAGAAATACAACATTTATGAAAATTTTAACTGCCTATATATCACGGTTCAGTATGGTATTTAGTGTTTAGTTCACAATACAGTATGGTGACAGACCGAAGGACGGACGAAAAGACAACTGTGCCTCAGTAATAGAGTTCCGTTGTAACCTCTTTTGTGAGGAACTCTAAAAATAAGATTAGAAGGACCAACAATAAAAAAATAGTAATCTTTAACCATCTACATAAAATACTCAAAAAGATATTGAATGAATCGCTTTCGATTTTCCACAATGCGTGGGCGCATGACTCAAGTTACTGAGGTATCGATCACAAACTTACGCCGCCTACTAACTCATAACCGGCGCCTAATCTAAACGCGTAAACTTTTTGTTAATGATGACGTCAACATCAGTTAATCTTGACTGATTACTTTTTATAAACTGTGTTTGTTTTTGACAAGTTATTAAACAGGTTTTAGTGGCTTTTCATACTTTATTTATTTATTACAAATATCCATCCATGCTTGCAAACTTTCGCGTTTAACACAATAGTCGGGTATTATTTAAATTTTCATATTGAATTTGTATATTTTAACCAAACCATCATAAAAGAGCCTAAGCTAAGATAGGATTTATAACCTGTAAGTTTTTAACTTGAGAAAACGAAACAACACATTACAATGTAATACGTCCTCTCACTTTCACAATCGCAACAGTCCTCTTTAAACATCTAAGACCGACCACAGAACATTCTTTACAAAGTCTTTGAGCCTTTATGGTCTAGACTTGTTTACACAACAAATGACACTAAATAACATACAATAGTCAATAACTCTTTACAAAACAACGCTTAAAAGGTACATCATTCAATTAGACTATTCAGTTCACGACTCCTACCTCTGTATTCGAAAGTAAGACTAATGGAACTGTGCAAGAGAGATGCCTCTATACCAGGTTAATAGCGTTGTCTCTTTTTAACACGAGCGTATGTGGGGTAGTGGTAGGGTCCACTCCAGACTGTCTTATTACGTAACCCGATAGACATTAAACGCTATTGTCGTTAAGTTTGGCACAATGATTGTAATTGGCGAGACAGTGTATTTACATTGTAATCATTGTGTTAGTCTATAAACAATAGCAATCAATGGTATGGTGTATTGCTTTCATTTTAGCTACATAAAGAAAGGCGATGTGTTGCTGTGGAACTTTATCAAGTCAGTCGGTTAAAAACATTGATTGCTCGCAGCGATTTAGTATAATTCACTTTGTCTTGAGGCTCGCCCGCGTGTATAAATCGGAACAGTTACTAGAAATCATTTCGTTTTAAATCGAGCTTATGCATGTGTCATATCAGAAGCTTAAGGCACAAACCGAAACTGTTAAATTGCTACCAAGCAACGAGTGTGTTTTGTTTGTCTCCCCTTTTTAGGGGCTAGTAACAAAAACTGAACGATCAGGTTATAATTCCCAATGTCCTACTCCACATTTTAACAAGGTAATATAATGTAAAAGGTAGTAAATATTATAGTCCAGGAAACAGATATGAACTAGAGCGGGATTTCCTGTCTCTTTCCGCTTGCAGCTCAGATAATACAATTACAAACAACAATACTCTTTCACTCACAATTATTTTAACTTGTTCGCTTGTTTTAGTGCACATCCGCGTTTATAATAGTTTTCTAGAATCAGTTTAGTAAGTGCTGGTTGGTATAAACAATATACTGACTCTTTGGACAGATGCTTCTTGGTTATTTTTTGTTGTTGTATTTTAAAAGATGTGATTAAACCGGAGAGAGAGCTGATGATCGAGTACGGTGGAAAGTCGCTGATAATGGGTGATGAACGAAGTTTCAGTATGCAGACAATATGTACTACAGAGTTTGGAATCTTTTTGATATGATACATGTAGTAAGTATCATCACATTATATCAAAGAACCCTCTTTTACAGTACGATAAAAAATCTTTTAGAACTGAAACTGTTTCGTCATCTTAGTGACAAGTGCTTCGGAACAAGGCATTAAAAAAATCTCTTCTTCAAAGTTCAAGCATCCTAAAGATTTACGTATCAAGTCTTTATGCCATAGTCTTAAATTTAAGTAAATAAGGCATGTATATTTCACAGTATCACAATAGTATTCTCCGTTTATTGTCGACGTGGTACACTTATTGTTCTCGTAAAAGTTTGCATAATATTCGCATTAGTTCGTCGTTCCTTTCGTCATTATAATGTCAGTCTAGATTTAGACTACGATCTACAATTTAATGTTAGGGTCATTGCTCTCATCTATTGTTCTAGATTTTATTCTAGTTTGTTTTTTTTTTTAATTGATGGTGGATTTACAATTAAAATTTTTTCTTTGTGATTTTAAACTTAAGTAAGGGTTTTTATTTAATAAAAATCTTTTAAGTCAAAAAAACCAACAGAGTGACATATCTCAAATTCTAGTATTTTCGATTAGCTTTCAAAAAACTTCTTAGACACGACACTGCAGACAGTCCAGAAACAGGAGTTTATCTGAGTCGATTCAGATGCTTAGAAAAATAAAAGATTTTATTTATTTAAGATAACAATGTAACTAAGATTATTTGTTAAGTTATCCGAAAACGATATTAGTGAATAAATTATTGGAGTGATATAATTAAATAAATAAAGTCTAGTTCGGAACAACGTCTAGATACACCGATAGCATTTACAAGAACGGTACATTATATAAGAGTAAGCGCACGAACTGGTTCCAACATTAATAATAGGAAAGGCTTAGTTCAGGCTCACGCTGGACTAATTCCTAACAGAGCAGACCTTTAATACTCGTGACCGCGACATTTGAGAACTGAATAATATTGACGAATTATATACACTGGTTTATTACTAGATATAAACAGAAAAACATAGTAATTTAATTAAATTGTTATGGATGTTTTTATGTTGAAAATTTAATTGATTATAATTTTTATTGAAGTAGTTTTTGATTTACAGAATAATTTATTTTATTTACAATTACTCCTCTATTTTAATCGTGATTTAGATTTAATTTAATTTGTTTATTAGCTTTCCTTCATACATTGTAATATTCACTGCTAAAATCTGCTTTTAATACCTACATGCAACTTAGGACTGGATGAAACGAATTTGTTACTTCTTTTCTTTTTAAATAGCTCTCATTTAGGTCTCATAAAATCACGTTTTGTTCAGTAGCTCTTATTTGAAGTCGGTTGTATGTTTTTGTTACTTAAAAAAATATAATTATAAAACAAACGACCACCGATACTACACTAGATAACTCAAACCACGTAACATTGGTATAGCTAATAACTACTTCTCGCTAGTACACATAACAGCTGCAGTAAGCTGCACGTTTCAAGGCACACAACCTGTTTTTCGGCTCGATAAATCGTCTGCCATATTACGAAATTATAGTAACCATAAACACGCGATTTGAGTGAAAGAGAACGTCGGCAGAACACGATCTCCTTGGTGAATCTCTTTTTCATCTAAAAAGTTAATTACCATATACAACCTGTTTACTACTCATATGGCTCATTTTTTATAAGGTTTGTGAATACAAATACCAGATTTTTTTGTCTTTTTTTAATTGATAAATATTATATTAGAGTTCTTAGTTTTTACGAGTCACGAGAAAGGCATTAAATCTGTCATTGTGACAAAATATGATGCAACTATTTGACTCTCAAAATTAATATTCTATCATTAGGATGATAATATAAACGCAAACATTTTGGTAGACAGACAGTTTATAATCAATTAGGTACACAGTTTATAGCTAGCATTAACACAGATCTTTTATCCCTTTTCTCCCTTAGGTTCATTTTATACTTGTAGCAGGCGGAGCGGCTGGCATCTGCTAGTATTACTATTTATAACAATCCAATGCAATGGTATGTCGTAAACATGTTAAAAATATTTTTATAAGCGTCAAAAATAGTTTTAGTAACTTTTATAAAAAGTACCTCTTTGAACGAACAAAACTACAATTAAGCAAACAACACCAACGCAAATATAAAAACAAATAATTGCCACACATTGATAAAAGGACTATCTATAATTACGTACATTCCCTATCAATAAATTAACCGTAATTTATGACCGACTAAAATGACAACATCCGGACAAGATCAAAACTTGTTTTGATTAACTAATGTTAACAACCAAACACGGTTTTACGGTAGACAACTGTTTGTATAAACGTATTATGTATTGTCAATAGGCAACATAAATTATCTTACACAATGGCGTGAATTGAACAACAATATCGATTGATATTAGCCGACTATTATAAACAGGAACAGTTCTCACACGTATTCTTAGTGCGGATGTAACTGTTACCGTAGTAATTTTTGTACCAAATAGATCTAGTGTTAATATTAATGACATGTTAGTTATAATATTTTCATACTCAATAGGATATTTATCGGAACAATATAACTTCCAGACAGTGCGACAGTCACTTGTGTACCTTTGAATGGCACTAGATACTGTTGAATTTAAAGTGGTTGTATACATGTGAAAATAAAGAAGAATGCTTTTGAAAATATTCTAATACACATGTTTCAAGCAAGTTCAAATCTTAAGTTCACGTGAATAGATTTCACATTTGAAAAGCAACAGAATATCGGTCACATCAAAACCCAAAAGCACCTTAAGATTCCGTAACATTCTACCCCAGCAATCACCGATACCCAAGTATTAAACTCGAGACATAACAAAAATCGTGGGCAACTTCACACAATGCGTAAACAGCAACACGACGTATTGACAAACAACACGAAATCGACAGGTTACAGGGCAAGTCCAACCGTATCAATAGAATATAACTAGCGCTGATAACAGTCAATAACAAGTGGGGTCCGCAATAGACTTCAACAAGACCTCATAAGTCTATTTATGAAATAAACGAACATCAATCATACCTGTAAAAGGATTCTATTAAGAATTTGCATCGTAATTTGATTAAGTATTTATAGTGAGGAGGAAAATAGATTGGTAAGTGATTGACGGAGTGAATTATGATCTTATGAGCTTTGAATGTTAACTCCAGTTGCTTTAGGACTGGAATGTTTTGAGAGTAATGAAAAATCTTATTTATGGTTTATGAGATACAGTTTGCTTACAATAGCAGGCCGTTAACTGTGAGTGGGGAACTCTACAAAATAGTAAGCATAGCTATTCATTAACATGCATCTGATTATATCAGACCGTCTAAAAAAAAAAGAAAATTACTTATAATAATTAATTTAAAAATTACAGTTCTACAATCGTTAACGTCCATAGAAAATACTAGAAAATACTCGAATGTATGGAGGTGACAAGTTAAAGTCACGTGAGTTATCAAAACAAAATGTCATTTCTAAATATTTCAGCTTTAATTAAATACATTACGATTATTCGATTCTCAATTGATTACACCGGCAGGTAAATGATCCGAGTCTTGTAGACCCTAAAATAAAATGAAAATCCCTTACACATTTTTTTCCAAGAACCTACTCATCAGACCCTCGACCCTTAACCTTGTGTATTTATTTTCCAAGTATTGACTCTAAGGTCACGGAGCGGTCACGATGCCTCGTTATCTATTTGGGACGATGTCAATAACTGGTCGGCGCGGCCGCGGCGACGCGCGCGCACTCATGTCACATGTCATCGAATACATATATTAATGTACTAGCTTGTGCCCGCGACTTCGTCCGCGTGGAATAGTGACTTCCGGCAGAAAAGTATAGATAGCTGTGTCCGCGACTCCGTCAGCGTGTAACTCCTTGTGTATTAAGTTAATGTATTGGTAATATTTATTATTATTATTTATATTGGTAATATTGTTTAGATCACGTTCACATAAGGCTTAACCCTTTATAAGACACAGAACTTAAAAATATTTATAGCTTTTAAACTTTATAATAATGTGTTAAGGTTCAAATTCTGGTGGCAATATAAGTACCACTGCCTTATAAAGGTAAGGTAAAGGTACCTATAAAACGAAAATACTTTAGTGCAAAGCTTCCGGGTAAACTATATTGAAAGTTGACCCGTCCGGCACGTGAACATAAAGACTTTTAGAACTGCTAACACGGGAAAGAGCAACATACAACTGACCATGTGAGAAACAACTGACACTGAGATCTACTCCAGCAACACGAAAAGTCTGCCCTTGAGCCTTGTTAATTGTCATTGCATAACACACCGATACTGGGAATTGCGTCCTTTTAAATTGGAATGGAAAATTATTTGGTATTAAGGGTATTCTGGATCTGAATAAAGACGGTTTCTCCTGCACCGCAACCTGTTAAAATTTGAGCCTCGATTATATTTTGTTGCAACTGGGTTACTTTTAGTCGAGTTCCATTGCAAAGTTGTGGTGGTTTTAAATTTCGGAGCATAATAATCGGTATCCCAATTTTTAAACAAATTTCATGAGAGGGAAGTCCGGGCATATTTAAAGAATTTAAAAATTCTATCGGGTAATTAGTGGCTTCTTGTTCATCGACCATTCTATTTATTGATCTATAAACTTTGCTTTCCCCCTGTATATTCGACAGTATTTTGTTATTGATCTCAGATGCCTGGTCATTGCGAGGAGTTAAAATAGATCTTTCGCATAGCCAAGAATTGTCCCTATTTAATATATTTGTTACGTCACCGTAAACCGACGATATAAGATGTGGTTGAGATTGCACCATACAACATAATTCAGGCGTCAGTATAAGTTTTCCTTGGTGTAGTTGTGGATAGGTACCTTCACCAATCTTTAATAATGTGTCAGAAAATTGACTATCATCCGGGTTATCTCCAGTTCTCACTCGCATATTTATAGTCAAATGCACCGATTGTATATCTCGCCATAAATAAGAGCTTTTCAGGCAAGCCCTAACCTCATCAGCTCGGGTTCCCCGTGGTATTACCGGTAAGGTTTGTCGGAAATCACCACAAAATAAAACCGTGATACCGCCCATTGGTCGATCATTTTGTCTTATATCCCTTAAAGTTCTGTCTACCGCTTCTACTCCTTTTCGATGGGCCATCGTACATTCATCCCATATGATTAAACTACACTTGCGTAATACCTTAGCTTTGTCGCTATTTCTTGAAATACTACAGGTTGGATTTTCCGTGCGATCTAAATCAATTGGTATTTTAAACATACTGTGAGCAGTTTTACCTCCTGGTAGCAATGTTGCAGCTATCCCTGATGAAGCTACGGCAAGAGCAATTTTACGCTGATTTCGAACATAAGCCAATATTAATTTAGTCAAAAAGGTTTTTCCAGTTCCTCCAGGTGCATCTAAAAACCATATTGTTCCCAAATTATTTTGAACACTATTGCACACGCGGTCATAAACTGAACGTTGTTCTGCAGTCATCATTGGGACACCGTTTTCTAATGTTGTCAGCAGTTCCGTTAAATTGTAACCAATCTCTGCGGAATATTCCCTATTAGTTACCTCTCCGACTGAGGTTGGTGTTGGCAAACCATATTCACAGAGTGATTTACCGCCTACTGCTGTTAAGTCATCCTGAAGAGCTAATAAGCACTGATTTATGGCAAGATCACGGAAATTATCATTAGTTGTGCCTTCATCATTGTTAGGTATATTTCTAAGAAAGTCTTCTGAAAATTTTTCTTTATATTTTTTCCATAATGTTACAGCATCTGACAAATTACAAAATGTGAGTAATGTTACAAATAAATGGCGTAACCGTCGTGGATTATCACTAACACAGGATTCTGCTAAAGCGTCATCCCAATGCTGATCATTTTCAAGCAAATGACGCGCTTGGCAAGCTGCTTGATAAGTGGGATAAACAACATCGTCTACTTTTCTCAAATCTATAAATGAGGTTGGTCCTCGCACGGTATGTAATAATAATCGCAAATAGAAACACTCAGCGTTGTTAGGATGAACGGTGTACACTCTACCAAGAACATGTTCTTTAAAAATACCTGACTCGCCATCTACAGGCCTGCCACGGCGTCTTCGATTAAAGACACCCCGTTGCTTATCGTAGGTATAATACGATGGAACTTCCTCATACAAAAGAGATTTTGCAAAATCATCAGTTTGGCAAAGTCGAAAGAATGCTAATAAACTTGTTTGTCTAGGGTTCTCTAACCGTTCTGTGACATTTTCGGTGTTGAAATATATACGTTGGCCGCCTTCAAGATGAACATCCAGATGAGTCACAGGTGGATATCTTTCGTGAATGTTGAAACTTAAGATCCGCCACACAGCTTCTGAAGAACTTATATATCTGCCTGACTGAAATCTTGTAACTTCATCATGTTCATTTCTCAAAGCAAATGTAGCTTGGTCACTGCCCTTATTAATATACTTACAAATATATTTTATTGACTCTACACTATTACACATTTCAACATTTATGTGAGCTTGAAATGCTCTGGACAACACAGGAGAATACGGAACGACCCACCTATTATCTAAAGTAACTTGTTGTCCAGACACTCGCTTTTCAACAGTAAAACCATTATTATCTCTTGAACGGCGACGATATAATGGGTATCCATCATGTCCTGTTACAGTGCCATCCACTAAGGCTTTTGGATATCTTTTAGTGCAACGACCGTCTTGCATGCAAGGAGAATTCCCGTTAAACGAACCACATGGACCATGTATCATATGAGTTTTAACAATGTCGTATAACACGGGATCTGCAATCGGACTCGGAATTTCAGCACTGATTAAACTGTCTACATCATTAGGTCGAACCTTATCTTTTAACCAAAGCAGGATATGTGCGTGAGGTAAGCCGCGTTTTTGCCATTCAATACTATACATATAACACAATACTTCTCCAAAAATTTTATCTTTGGTAAGTAGATCTATCATTGATTTTAATTTTAAATGAAAAACTCTTGCTATGATATCATGGCGGTCATGCGGTGCTTGACCCTCAAGAAGCTCCCGAGTAATTTCATCCCACTTAGGATTGGTAGTTACAGTAATAAATAAGTCGGGACGTCCATATTTTCTTACGTAACAAAAAGCATCTTGAGTACGTTCGTGCATGTATCGTGGACCACCAGTAAAAGAAGAGGGCAAAATAACTAAACGACCCATATTCACCGTATCGTTATCTTGCTGCATGGCGTCGCGAAGGTGCACGTATTCTTCAACGCGCAGCTGCCTTTGATTAGATCGTATATAAACTAATCTTTCGGTTTCAATTTTTGCGTACATGTCTACAATAAACTGATTGAATAAGCCACGAAAACGTTGAAAGTATACAAACCTATTCCGTCTTACTTGCAAGTGGTAACAGTAAACTTGAAGGCATGAAATCTTTTTATTATAATTAGGTGCGCCTGTACGCGGATCAGTTTGGTATAAAGCAAAATTATAACCATCTTCCCCTCGACAGTATATCAAAGGATATTGCAAACTGTCGTAAGCCCTGTGGGTTTCATAAATACGTTGCAAACGATTATCTCTGGAACGGATAACGATATCACGCCTATCACATTCCTGGTCGACCAATACCACAGCAACTTCATTCGTGGATGGAGCATTATAACGCCCAGGGTATTCCTGAGTTGGACGCCTATCGGCATTTATAACAATTTTATAATTGTTATCATCATCTCGAGGAAGAGCTTCTAATGCCGATTTAAAACTGCATACATACGAATTAACCTGATGCAACATGTTCTGAAGTTGTGATATGAGTTCAGTATTTAAATTCGGGAAATATTGATTTCTTATATTCGACTGTTCGTTGTAGTCGGATACAAAATATATTTGAAGAAACTTAGGTTGGTTTTCAGGCAAAAGGGATCCTATCAAATGGTAAACCTGACCTTGTATCTTAAAAGTAGGCATGAAATGACCTTCTGAGATTTGTTGAGCGCCAAAGGATGTCATTTGAAATGCACTATTATAAGTGCGAATATTATCTAAAAACTGTTTAGATTGTATATGTTCCCCTAAAAGTAGTGATTTCAAAGGTTCCGGTGGGTCTTCGAATGAAGGCAAATTTATTTTACCTGTAGAACAACAGAAACCAGCTGACTCCTTACTCCACTTTGAGGCATTACAAAAACGACATACCACGTTCATATCGCCTATTACAGAAGATGATCCATAATCAATTGTGAGGTTATAAGCAAACCCACTTTTATATTTGTCGGACCAAGCCACCGAATTTCTAGATTGATCTTCTATGTGTACATCTAAGTTATTAAGGCTATGTCGAAATCTGTCTGCAGTAAGACGGGCCTCTCGCTGTTCGTCCGTTTCAAGAGACCGAATATTTTCGATTCTTAATCTTTCATTAGACAAACTTACTGATCGTTCTTGTCTCAAAGAATTATAATATTCGCGTACCGACTCTAGTCGTTGTTCATGCTCATGTGCGTCTTCGAGAGATCGAATAACATTATGGTGCACCCTATCATTTGTCAAACGGTCTTCATATTGAGTTAAAGTTTCAGATTCTCGAGATAAAATATGACGTTCGCGGTCAGCTGTGAGACGCAATTCCCTCTCAGTGTAGGTTTCTGACTCGCGAGACAATATATGACGTTCGCGGTCAGCTGTGAGACGCAATTCCCTCTCAGTGTAGGTTTCTGACTCGCGAGACAATATATGACGTTCGCGGTCAGCTGTGAGACGCAATTCCCTCTCAGTGTAGGTTTCTGACTTGCGAGACAATATATGACGTTCGCGGTCAGCTGTGAGACGCAATTCCCTCTCAGTGTAGGTTTCTGACTCGCGAGACAATATATGACGTTCGCGGTCAGCTGTGAGACGCAATTCCCTCTCAGTGTAGGTTTCTGACTCGCGAGACAATATATGACGTTCGCGGTCAGCTGTGAGACGCAATTCTCTGTCAGTGAAGGTTTCTGACTCGCGAGACAATATATGACGTTCGCGGTCAGCTGTGAGACGCAATTCTCGTTGTGACGCAGTTTCAGCATCTCGGGATAACACATGTTGTTCTCGGTCAATGGTAAGCCTCAGCTCTCGTTGAGAAGAGCTTTGAGACGCCCGTGATGTAGCTCGTCTCGCTCTGTCAGCTGCTAATCGCATCTCTCTCTCTGGAGAGCTTTCATTGGCTCGAGAGGTTGAGGCACTAACTCTCATAGAGTTTAACCGATGTGCTCTTTCCTCTGCCGATTCTTGAGAACGCGCATTTCTCATCCTTTTAGCATCTCTCGAATTTCAAGATAAAGATGGTCGTTTTTTAGGTGGCATTGTGTATTTTTAATCGACGGTAACTGAAGCTACCTTACACTTACAATTATATATAGTTATTATGTAATAATTACGAAAATAAACTATTAATATAATAAAACACTACCAATTACGAAAATAAACTATTAATACAATTAAACACTACCAAAATAACTAATAGGTGTACCTACTACTAATACTATTAATCTAATACCTATTTTATAAACTAACAACAAAACAATTCTAAAAATAAACTATTCAAAGACTAAAAGTCGTGCTGATAAGCACGGTTTGCAAATAACAATTATTGATTGTCAATAAGGTCGAACAGTCTGAACGTCTATTCGCATCAACAGCCAAATATTGTATGACGCTCGAGTGCGGACCCCCCGCCTTTTTATACCTCCCGCCACGACGCGCGTCGAGCGCGGCAACCGATACACAAAAATAATCCTTATAGCATGACTCTGTATTCACGCGCGATTTCTTATTATTTCATGTACAACTTTGGTGTTTCTACACCGATTTACATGATTCTTTTTTTATTGAATAGGTAATAATGTTAACTTTTTTAATTGGGGATGAGTGATAGTGTTGTAAACGTTAGAGTAGACAAATACAATCAGAAATCTCCGAATTGCTAAGCTATCGGGAGTTTCACGTGTTATTGTGAGTCAACCATAAAAGTTAGACATATGCTGTCGAGGAATATTTTTTATATAATTTTAGGGAGAATATTTCCGTCATACATGATTTCTATGTAGCTTTAACCTATAAGCCTGCACACGTGACGGAAGCTTAAAAAATGGAGTAACTTATCCCGTTTTCCCAATATTTCCCTTCACTGCTCTGCTCCTATTGGTCGTAGCGTAATGAAAAGTATACTATAACCTGCCCAAGAGTATGAAGAATAATTGTGCCAAATTTCGTTAAAATCCGTCGAGTAGTTTTTGTTTCTATAACGAATATACAGACAGACAGACAGACAGACAGACAGACAGACAGACAGACAAAAATTTTACTGATTGCATTTTTGGCATCAGTAGCGATCCCTAACCACCCCTTGATAGTTATTTTTTAAATATATTTTATGTACAGAATTGACCTCTCTACAGATTTATTATAAGTATATAAGTATAGATATAGATAGATAGATTACGTATTGATAACAGACATCAAAATACGTCTGGCTTACGTTTATTTATAAGTCTCTTATTTAATGATTTTGGTTGATATTTGTTTCTGTTTAGTAATTTCTCCAAATTATTCTTGCGAGCTTATGATTAAAAGATTTTCTTTTAGGCAACGTCATGAGCAATTTAAAGTGGTCCATTAGGCATATTATATTTAGAAGAGAAGAAGTTGATTTTTACGCAATTTATTTATTTTATTTTAGTTTATTTTCATTTTTTTTTATTTATTTATTTCACCAACTTAAAACTATCTTCACAGGCAAGTACCACCTAAAGCAACAGACAAAGTAATTAATTATTTAAACACTTATATCTAGGTATACAATCTAGGTATTTGTGATTGAACCAGTCTAGAAAAGTGTAAGCTTTAAACAGCACTGCCCAGTACCTGGTGAAGTAATAAAATAGATCATACCTAATTGAATCCTAAGTAGGTGCAATTTAAGAGAATGTTCAGTTATCTCATTTTTAAGTTATTAAAACAGAAATTTATACGTCCGACAGTTTCTCTAACTACCGGTAGTTATGTAATCTTGTTAAATTTGAACCACTTATCGCAGTACAATACATATTCATATCGCCGCTAACTAGTTCGGGGTTTAACCTTTAAATGTTATGACTGTCACAGTACAAGTTACAATTAAACAAAAACAAAAGATAACACTTTATTTTTGAGAAGGTTTTCAGTTTTTTTAATTGTCGTTGACGGTAATTGGATAGCCGAGTGGTTGAGGTTCGATCCCCGCGTAGGACAAGCGTTTGTGTGATCCACCAATGCTTGTTCTGATTCTGGCTGTCTTTGTGCATGTGAATTGTATGTCTGCGAAACCCCCCGCGATACAAGGATTAAATTCCTTAGTGCGGGAGTCTTTTTTTTTTAAACATGCTTTTTTTGGGCATTTAAATAGCGACTTCACAAATTAATCATTAAAAATACTGTCTTTCACAAAGTATCTAAATTTAAAGATCAAATCTCATACCGAGAAAGAATCAAAACATTCAATATGACGGCTAGACTGGTCACCTCCCAAAATCACCCTACACACATTGGGCCAATTTAGAGCCTAAGGCTTAAAAGAGAGTCCACCACCATGTACCAACATTCAACACGAAAAGTCATTCCCCAACATACAAAACCACCAAAACGTTTTTAACACAATCCTTAAGGAAGCAAATGTAATACACACAAATATAAGGTAAAACATTAACTTACATATTCATAACAACGGCAAGGTCATTAACCTTCTAACACGGAATCAAACGGCACCTTTATTAAGTATTGCGTTGATGTCTTTTGTATGGGACTGAACACGCAATTGATTTATAAATGTCAGTAGCGCAAATCTTCTTGACTTACTTTACAAGTTATTGTGTTATTTGCACAAATTAAGAAATCGGTGACTTTATAGTGCAAGTTATTTTAGTTTCGTTTATAGATAAATAATTTGACTGTTATTAGTATTTTATTAATAATGCAAATATCCGACTTTTATAAAATTTTAATTTTATTTTATCTTTTATGAAAATTGTTAAAGATATCATTAAACATTGGTTTGCATAAATACTCTTTTTTTTTAAATCCCATAAAAGGGGTTGGGATAAATGTGGTCTGTTATCAACGCGACTTTTACAAGTTCGCCCAAAATCAGAATCAAAATTAATTTAAAAATACAATCATTATTAATTGCGGATCCAGTGACTCTAGTAGCTAATACGTATCAAAAGCAAGATGTTTAGTCCCAAAACACCTTTCAAATTATGTCATGTCCCTTAACAAAGGCAGTTATGTTACTGTAATTATTCTGTCGTATATATAAATATTAATTTGTCATATATTATGTCGTGGGCCTGCATACATTAGCTTAATGACATGTGATCGGTAGTTATTGAACTTACACCCACTTGCACTGGTTTGAAGGTAACGTATTAACTTGGACCTAACTTGTAAGTTAACTCATGGATCTGTAATATCTTCATGATCGTTAAATATTTTATGACATGAGTAATATTTAATTGTTAATGTATTGCCTCAAATTATCAATAAGTTGAAAGTTTTGATTTAATTGTTTTGTTTTTTAATTACAAGAGATTAATTTTCATTAAATTAAGTTTTTTAAAAAGAGCTCGTATTAAAGAATTAGAAATGTAAAACTAGTTGAAGCTTCTAGGCATTTGATGTTACCTGTTTCCATTGGCTCTATTTCATGTTTAAAATAGATATGTGTAAATAATTATTTAATATCATATTTAAATAGGTAAACGTTGTTTTGCCTATAAATAATTTCTAGAGAATATCTGATGAAGAAAAACAGTACATAAAAAAACTTATCCCAGGGGTATGAAAAGTAGGCGATGTCCGATTCTCAGATCTTAACAATATGCACAAAAAATTTCATGAGAAACGGTCGAATCTTTTCGGAGATGAAAATAAAACAAAGAAAGAGATAAATGCGCAAATTACAAATAATGTATATCCAATGAAATTTAAGTGCGTGTGCGCATATTTTAAATAATTGCACCACCACATGGCGTAGTTTGGGGTATGTCTTCTACAACGGCCGCAATATTTCGTTAACAAATGATGGTTGATCCACTGGGCATGGATATAATGAATGACGTTGATGTACACCTCAATAAAATTGCTTGGTTGATGATTTGTATGCACGAGGTGCAGAGTCGACCCCAAAGTAGGCTAACTACTAAAATTATGTTTCCAAAGTGAAAAGTTCTCTCTTAATTAATCGAATACAGTACTGAGAGACGGTGAAGGAAAACATCGTGAGGAAACCAGAACTTCAAATATTGGAATCTGAAATCGCCAACCGCAGTAAACTAGCTGAGTGATCAATGCTCAAAACCTTCCCTGGACGGGAAAAGGCCGGGGGTGGTTATATGCTGGTTTTGTATATAAAAGAGCTTAGCTTATATCAGAACAACCTGTTACTATAATGAACAACAAATGCACGGTTTTTAAACAATTAACACAGCGCTAATTATATACACACCTCAATTTATTCTTCTTTATATAATTTTTAACTGATATCTTCACTTGAATCTGGAAGTAGTCAGATTATAATTATGCGCATATATTAAACAAAGTGAAGATGTAACAACAGTTCAGTTAATTACTGTATTCTTTATATTGTTTAGTATCAAGGTTGTGAGTTAAAAATTATTATAATAAAATGCACGTTTTTATTCATTTAACTTTTCTTCATAATTAGATAGCTCATGCTAAATTCGGTGAGCGTAATTTTTCAAGTTAATATATAGCCTATGGCACTCACAATAAAGTCGCTTTCTTTTGGTAAAGTTATTTCCTAAACCAGTATCCCTAGTCCTGAGAATGCAATTTTACGAATTCAAGATATTTATATCTGAAACCTTAGGATTCCGTTCCAAAGGATAAATAAAAAATCAAAATATAACTGAGGCTCCTCTGGCAGGACTTTTGTCTGACCGGCACCAGGCTGCATTTCGTGATATCTACATTTGTTGGTGGGTGATAATTATTTTCAGAACTCCCAAAGTCGGGAGTCCGATTCGCACTTGACCGGTTTTCTTTTAAAACTTATATTATTATGTAGAGATAATTTCGTAAAAACGCACTGACTCCTATTTAAATATTGTAGATGGATGCTACATCTAAGCCCTCAAGAGATCAGCTTGCATAGCTTGATACCGTATGATAACAAGTTTATTAACACCACGTGTGTGTGAACATACATATACACACTGATGTGTGCAGAAAGTATGTAGAATTATCAGTTATTTAAAATTAGACTCTAAAAAGGTGGTAACAAAATTCTAAATGTTTTTTCGTGTAGCTATTGGTAGTAGATGCATCTTTAACAACATTGCCCTAATGATCTGTATTATGCATATGCCTATGTTTACAAGGCTCTATAAATGAAGCATTTGTTGATACTCGGACTCTTGCATACCTTATGATCTATTTAAAATCTAAGGACTGTCAGATTTTACTCACGATGACGTGCTGAAAAACATTACTTTCTGTATACATTACTAAAGCTATATATTGTAATTGCTAAGCTTTTCTCACCTGTGTGTTAACAGCGGCAAACTTCAGACAGAGCACCGAAGCACACACCAACAGAATATACTTAAAACCCATGTTTACACTCACACAGTACCTTAGTCCATTACTCACTAATTAAATAATTACAATCAATAATGACAAGTTTGCAGGAAACCGTCAAACTACAATAAGAAAAAAAAATATATTCCCACTGATTAATTATGGATACAATAGCGATGAAACCACATTCACTAGGCTTCACCTTTCCTAGTAATTATCTTAAATCTTCAAATGTCAATTGCACTGGGATATCGAAAAAATACCAATCGATTATATTAATTACTATTTAAGTTAACGCAGCACTATAATAACACTGGTGAGTTGTTTTTAATTTGTTTATTTTTAAAGTTTGTGTCAGTTTTCGTAATGTTCGATTATTTTGAATCGTGTTCGTGCGTCGTTTGTTTCGCGCGCGTTCTCAGCGCGGAGTGTAGTGAGACTGTTTGACATTTGGCCGCGCCGGTCACGAGCTAGTGATGCCCCCCTACCCGACCCGCGTCCTTGAACGTACTACACTGTTCTCGATTTATGAATTCGATGTGGTCTTATTACCCGTCCGTTGCCTGAATCAACGGATTTTGTTAATTATGCGTTTGTTCTGACTTCCTGACGCACCTGATAATAAACAAAGGTTTTAGTATCCTTATAAAACAATTAAGAAATTAGCCGCTTGATGAAGCTATTATACACTTGACTATGTTTATCTACTAATGAACGTTATTTTGAATTCGACATTTTTTCTTTAAAAACGATCCAGGTTTCCACAATAATTTAAGCCACATGCACCTTTTAAGGGCCAGAGTTTTTTAAATACATCTAATTTTGGACAGAAACTCTTTAATTTCTTCTATAACACCCACTTACTTCTACCCAGCCCTTCACGATACTATTATTATAATTGCAATGTTCATATTACCAACATACTCTACATGGATCACATATTTAACATTTCACAAATAAAACCATCCTAAATGATTCAAGCCTTACATAACAATATCACAATATTGACCATCCCTTATACAGCATGTGTTTGTTTACATCTACGTTCATTTCTCACGGTTCTGTCTAATAATTATACATTCCTGTGTCATCTGTTATGATCGCGTTTCCGGATGCAGGTGGCCAGTGATATTAATTATGGTTTTATTATTATACGTCTAATTAATGCGTAGTAATTGGTCGTTAAAGCCTAGTTCTAAAGGTTATACGTGCGTATGTAAGCTACTAATAAAGGTAATAATTGTGCTCAAATAATTTGAGTAGCATGTGTGAAGTTCATTACATTTTGCAGCCTTTACACAGGCTCTTTGGTCTGCTCTTCCATTATCACCAGATTCAGTTTAATACAGTATTTTTTATAGAGTAACTAACCTCTCCAAGCTATGAAGTGAGTTATTTTGTAGAGTAGAAAGATAAACAATGTGCTTTACGTTATGTAGTGTCTTTGAATAGTATAATATGAAGTCGCATCCACTGACTTAAATGCTTTCTTCGTTAAATCTTTATAACAAGCAACTTTCCGAATTCACAAACTCACGGTTTTCATCAAGTCGACAAATACGTCAAGTCAAATTCTGGGTTTTGTACGATAATCTTGAAAATCCTGTAATAAAAACATTAACGTAATTTCTTCAGCATTGTCTGTCAACTATGTCTAAACCTGTTTATAAGCATTTTTAAGAAATTAAGTTTCCAGAATTCATTTTAAAAAGCACAAATATGCTATCGATTACCACTTGTCTATCCCAGCATAAAAAGTATCAAAAAGGATACCTTTAGTATTATTAATCCTAGACGACCTCCGTGGTCGAGTGGCGTACGCACCGGTTTCAAGGTGTCGCTAGCTCTGAGGTCCCGGGTTCGATCCCCGGTCGTGACCCGACCGAGACAATGTAAAAATTAACATTTCTACATTGTCTCGCGTCTGGGTGTTTGTGGTACCTTCGTTGTATCTGAATTCCATAACACAAGTGCTTTAGCAACTTAATTTGGGTTCAGAACAATGTATGTGATGTTGTCCGCATTTATGCATTTATTCATTATTATTATTTATTATAGTACTGAAAAATAAAAGAGTATTTTTTTAAAAGACGTAGTGCCTTGAATGTGTGCAAACAGCTAGGAACAAAGCTCCCAATTATTTTCACATTTATCTCACACTAGCCACTCATTAAAAAATGCAATAAAGTAAACGAATTTCTTAAATTATAGCTATGAGCTACATGCCACACACATGAATTGCCTCATCTTCATTTCTCACAATGGGGCCCAAATTACCCATTCATAACAAATAATATGCTATTAAATGCGAAACGCATTCAAATAAAATATGATTGAACTCAAATTATCTTAGAACTGTCGTAATACTGAACCCACATGAACAAAACAGTTCAGAATCCATTATAATGAGAGTCAAGGTCAAGGTTAAAATTATGTGCTCTCTGAGCATGTATGCTCTACTCGGGAATCGAAACAGCGATACGTTGCGCATAGGGTTTGGCGAGGTGAGTGGTTACCATTTGGTTATGAAAACAGTTGCACTTGTTAGAACAATATATGTAATCTACAAAAGCTTGTTCTGAGTCTGGGTGCCTTTTGTGGTTGAAACCCCCATTGTTAGTGAAACCCCGTTTACTCGAACAAATACATCAAAAACACCTAAAAACCGACAAATCTTGCATTCAAGAAAACTACAATTTCCTAATAACTATGTGAAAAAAAAACGACCAAAGGCTACTCGCTAACTATCAGTGCATAAGTCTACACTATTACGATACTTAGCTGTGTTTATGCAGCAATAGCTTAAAGAAACAAGCTATCTAGAACTAAACGCATCACGTGCTTTAGAACGTCCCTTATCCTTGGCGCGTCAATAGACTGAACTTAAATCTATCCAAACTATTAACCAGTGATCAATTATGATCACCTAAAAGGTGCACTTTATAAGGTAGACATGTGGTTACATGCGTATTGCTGTGTACAGTCGCCTACAAATGTGTTTTGTATTTGTTGACTTTGAAATACATACATATATTATGTAGGTATATGAAACCAGCTGAAAATTAATTTTAATATTTTGTTTTATTAAAAAGAATAGGATATTAAACGTGAGTAGGTAGTAGTTGTAAAATACTTTATTTTTTATAATACTTAGAATGTTGTCATATTTCGAATTTTATTATTTTAACAGTAAAAATTTACTTAATTATATGTCGCCGTTTTGAACTCATTTGTACTTAAAAAATAAAAACTGTTAAATATGTATTTCGATACCTAATCATTTAATGTAATTCACAATCATAATTATGATGAATGGGTGTTGGTTATAGTTCAATGGCAAATGAGGCTGACTTATGACCGTTGAGTCGTGAGTTTGATATACACAACATAGAGAGATGTTACAACAGATTTTTTTAAAAAAATTCCAAAAGATAATCATACATACTATAACCTACGATTATGTTACCAGTTAACTAGTGGCCTTTGTACCACATATTTATTGTTCCCCTATTTTTTTTATTTGAAACCTATGTTCTGTAACGTTCTATTTTACAGCCTTTTTCAGTACAAAGGTTTATATTCAACCGACTTCAAAATGGAGAAGGTATTTTTATTTTACTAAATATTTTGATCACCCTACGTAAATTGAACTGAAATTACCGGTAAACCATTGAAATCGAGATAACAGCTAAGTGTTACGTTCCTCCAGATAATTTGTTTCCTATTGTAAAAGGGGCAATCTTAATGTCAAGAAAAAGGTTTTAATCGTCCTCTCACACTCCTATCGGCATGAGAATAAAAGCTCTTTGTATGGGAAGATGTCTGCAACACACGAACACACGCGATTAATGGATGAGATTCGTTGAGAATGTGTTTATCTCGATACTAAAGTGTTTGAGTTCAGATCGCAATAAAGATAAGCGATGTAGAGCAAACTAATTAATTACTATTGACTAATCAATGCATCGAAATTAAAACAAAAACATTCGATTTGTAAGTCGATTTGATACGGTTGTCTTGTCCTGAAAAGAAAGTATTAATTTAATATGCATTGATTTCAAGATCCCAAGATTGCTCAATTTGGTTTCAATATCAAAGATCTAAAGTTTTGCTTTTAATTTCTAGCAAGAGTAAAAAAAGAAGTCTTCTTTTAAAGCCTATAAACAACTTTAACGACAGGAGACAAAATAAAATTTCCATCAAAAAATATTTAGATATTGAAAAAGAGCCTTTTATCTTTTTTACAAGGCTTATTTATAAGGCTCCCGAAAAAATTTAAGACTCGGAGTAATTTCTGAACAGTCGCGAAAGCGAAGAAAAGTTGTAATACTAGATTGTAGAATATTGTGGTTGCTTTCTTGTTGCTAAAAATACGTCGCAACATATTCCACCAATAAGAACAATTACATTCATGCCATTCGAAATTAAAAAAAGTAATCATCAATGTTACACAAGAATATTTAATTATCGAACAATCGGCATTCGTAGTCTATAGCAAACAATTAATCGATGTTATTCGATTAACATCTCGATCCTTATTTAGCAGTGTTACAACTCGATGCTATCATAGTTGCATAATATGTGGATCATTCTGTAATTGTTGCTAATCTGTGGTTCTCGTTGCAAAACAATAGACAGATGAAATGGAACTCTTTTATCGTAACTTGAAATTGGGTTTTTTATATTTCAATAAATAGTCAATCTTTACTGCGATTTAAATGTCTGCATTTTAAAACATTTTTTAAACACTGGGCTATTAAGTCTGTTGCTTCATCGTAGTATTAATTCTTACCGCGGCAACCGTCAATAAATAAATAATATGATATTTACAATTATACACCTACACATTTCCTATGTACATAGATATCACACCTATTTACAAACCTACTTAAATGATGCAACTGTTTACTCACGCATATTCAACGAAACCGCTTAATTTGTTTCGATTAAGGGACAGACCGGTTGTGTCTGAAACTAGTCGGACAATCTCGATAAATACGCGTTAGTAAACACTTGCATCATTTAACAATGAATCATCCCCACGAACATTGCTATATTCCTACACTTCAACAGATCAAACGTCCTATCAACACGCTTAACTTGGCTATGCTAATTAAATGTATACTATACATACATCCAAGAAGATTAGAGCATTGGTATTCGGTACAAGTGTTATGCTTCGCCAAGTGATCCCAAAGTGAAGTATCCTTGTCAGCTCGTGTTGAAATCAGTCTAGTATTAATTGGTCTAGTCAGACAGCTGCTAGACTAGTAGTGATCGGTGATAGCATGACAGACTGACGGACCATCACTTGCTGGCGCCACTTCACACCGCACTATTAATCAACAGTTAATCAGACCGAGTAAGCGTTGATACGTTACAATTTGCTATAAAGGTTATTATAATGGTGCAATAAAAATCTGTATTTTTTTTTTTACCTAACCAACATCCCAGGCTGACAGAAGATCAGGAATATCGTAAACTAGCTGCTGCAAGCGGACCCGCCCGCACATAAAATCGGGATAAAAACAATCCTTTATGTTAATTCTGTTTATCAACTATCTGTGTACTAAATTTCGTCTAAATCCGTTCAGTGGTTTGTGCGTGAAGGAGGAACAAACATCCATTCGTTAATACATACAAACTTTCGTGTTTATTAATATGATGACTACGCTCGGGCACGCACCAGTTGATACAGGCAGTCCATCGCTATAAATCGTAAGTCGTTAAAGTTAAATAGATTCCGCTACACTGCCCGCCGCCACTGCAAGTATGCCTCTGCAATATTCAATGGTGTGGATATGTCCATAATGTCCATGATGACGGTGTGTCATTTACTAACAAACAATATACTAAAATATACATACTCTCGTCTTTATTGCAACACTAATATATAAAGCTGAAGAGTTTGTTTGTTTGTTTGAACGCGCTAATCTCAGGAACTACTGGTCCAAATTGAAAAATTGTTTTGGTGTTGAATAGACCTTTCATCGAGGAAGGCTTTAAGCTCTAAACCATCACGCTGCGACTAATAGGAGCGAAGACACAATGGAAAATGTGAAAAGCAGGGCAGGTATAAATCAGTACTTATATCTTCTACCCACGGGGACGAAGTCGTGGGCAACAGCTAGTTGCAACATAAACCGAAATAACTTAACTCTATGACACCATACCACAGATTATAATATAAGTACTACGATGCAAATGCAATGAAAACCGATAACTATACTTTTTACACACAATAAAATGACTAAAGAACAGACACCCAAATACAGAACAAATAAAAGGCCTATACCTCTTTATAGACATACGTAGGCGGTTGAGGAAATATTATAATAATCTTAAAGAATTCCAATATCGCTACGTTTAAAATAACAATGTAATTATATGTTCTATGGCCAGTTAGCCCGATTTAATTAAGACGTTTTCCATTTTAGGATGATTGACTTGAATCAGGAAAACAAATTGCATCTTGTTTTTTTGGGGTCTATTAATTTATGTTTTAGGATTATGTATTAGATGCTAAGCTGGTGACTATAACTGCATAAGTAAATCGATCACAGGTTAAGCTACGCTTGACGTGGTTAGTCCGTAGATAGGCGACCATCTTTGTCATGACGAGTTCTTCCTGTTGTGTTTCGGAAGGCACGTTAAATTGTGGTTCCCACTTGTTATTCATACATCTTTGTCGTTACAGGTTTTCAGAAGCCTGAAAGTTTGACAACCAGTCCGAGCCCCAGTAAGTTGCCCAGGTAAGTAGGTTCAGGAGGTCAGATAGGCAGTCGCTCCTTGGTAAACTGGTACTTAACTGTATCCGGTTAGACTGGAAGCCGACCACAACATAGTTGTCAAAAGGCTAGAATGATGATATTATTCATTAGGTATTAAAGGAGAACTATAAACGTGTGGAAGTGGGGTAGCACAATACACAATTTAGAGCGTTGTCTCTCTTTTACAAATGCAATTCTCTTTTCATCACATCTAACTTCACAAAGCGGTTTTTTTGCAATAGCATTTGACATACAGGTTTTTCAAATTAGTCATCTGTTGCCCTAAAAAAGAATTTCTCTAACATCTTGAATGTTTTAAAATGTACATTTCGTATTCACGAAAACCCAAAAAATACCTAAATTACCTTGACTCATATTGAATTTTAGTCATTGCCTATGAATGAGTAAGGCCACTGACAAGACACCGCTTAAAAATGTTTTCTAGGATCTCATTAACAATTTCTTTGAATATTTAAAAGCTAAAAGTTGCAATATTATTCACTTCGGTGCCAACTACCTATCGATCATTTCGGAAACAGTAGAAAAGTATCCTTAAAAGTATGACTAGAATTAGCATCCATTCCTTAAAACTTCTGGACATTTCAACTGTGATGATACTGCCTGTTCTTCCATAATTTCAAAAAATAAATCGGCAAAAAAACTCAATACTTTTATTCAGTTTTACCTATAAAATCAAAACACTGGATAACATGACTAATTTCTTATAAACATAGCGAACAAGGCACCAATTTCTCTCCGAAAATTAAAAGTATCCAACTCTCAAAATTACTTATGATTCTACATAAATATTATGCTAACGTCATATTGAGACTTGCACAAACACTTGGATAACTGACAGTTAAGCAGTCCACTAATTGAGAGATAGATCGGTCCTTAATCAGCGTTGTTTTGACATGTGGATGGAATCGTGCGTCACGCAGTTATGCGGTCAAGTCCCGCTGTCCCTCTCGTCGGCCTTGCTTCTCATCTCAGGGTCCATTGCATTCATCCCAAGAGCTCTTCATGTCACCTATTATTGTTGGTGTGAATTTGCTTCTAAGAGCCAATTGTTTTATACCACCTACATGAGACGGGGAAGGTGCCGTGGAGCAGTTAAAAAAGGCAGGTATTCTTTTTTGTTTCATATTTTCGATGAATGGCGCCACTTAAGTTAAAACCAGCATTTAAATTTCTCTCTGACTAAACTGACCACTATCTAGGCATTCCTAGATTTCAACAACCCTATTTAGAATCAAAATTTCTTCATGATGTTTGCGTTCAGAAAATCCTATAAGGGTTTTTATTGTTTTTAGAGATTACTAATAGTATTTCAAAAGCTAATTAAGAACATACTGTATAGACACTTAAACAACTTAACGCAATTAATAGCAAAGTGTTACATTGACGAAACACATTGAAATTGATTTAGTGTAACCATTGTTAATACATCTCCGCCTAATGAATAGCCTTAGGTGATGTCTTAATTGATTATTCAGATTTACACAATTATGTATAGTCGGTTGATTGCCTTGTTAGTCAAGTGGCTCCAGAGTCCAAGACAAATTACATTTTTCCGAACGCTAATACTGACTGCATCGTTCATTCCCATTTATTTCGACTTTTCAGTTTTCTATTCAAAAGCGCTTTTACAGTTTCTAAGCTCTCTTAATCAGTAGATTGTCACAATATTACAGGCTTAAGTGCTGATCAATTTTATCAAGTGAATTGTAATAATATTTATTTTGGACAAGTTTGGATTTTGGGCCAAACATTTAGATGGTCGACGTATGCTCGGTGTGAGTCTGTGCGTTAAATGTTTGTGTATGACTTAAATGTTTGTGGCAACCCTCGCGACACAATGAAGAAGGAGTATTTGTATGTATATGTTTATGCTATCTTAACTTTTCTTTGTCTATCTTTTAAGAAGTAGAAAAACCGTTTCATCATTCCAACCTGTTTAACTAATATCCAGTGTCTTGTTAACACCTTAAAATACTTTTAAACGCATATTTTTTTTTAATTAATTTGTATTAATAAATGTTCGTTACTAAACTGTTGCTAAAATTGTTTATACACTTGTTTTACTCGCAAATCCTTTTCTTTTTTTTTGTATTCCGTGGATAACGGTGTGAGTTACACATTTGTATCATGAATTTATTACGTAAATTAGCCTATGTTTAATGTGTAACTGTTTGTTATTCCAAATAAATAAACATCCATCCATACAAAACTCATTAATATTAATGAGTTTGATACCTACCAACACAAATAGATCAATCAGAACATTACCTACCGATAAATACCTCTCCCAACTAAGGCAATTACACAGCCTTACTAAAACATTCTTCATCCTAACGAAGACATTAAGAGCACATCTTCAGGCCACAGTCGGCACCTTATAAGGTGAGGAGCGCGACTTGTGCGGCCCACGAGGCGAGAGGGCTTGTCGACATGTTGCGAAATGCAAGGGACGGGGGATCGAGTGTTTAATAATGACTTGTGATGTCTGACGGACTCGTAAAGGGCGTTAAAAATAATTTACACGCTGTGCCTTGCCCAAGGTCCAAGCGTTAAGAGTGACGGCCGTATTGCGTGTTTGCGACGCATATTATGAATACGCCTCCCTTTAAGATATATCCTGGGACAACTCACACACGGTTATCTGATCCCAAGCTAAGCAGAGCTTGTGTTATGGTAACCAGACAACTGATAAACTTACTTATATATTTCTAAATACATACATATAATAGATAAATTACAACTAGACACCAGAACAAATGATCATGCTCATCACATAACATTTGTCCTGGGCGGGAATCGAACCCACGACCTCCGGTATAGCAGTCAGGGTCACTAACCACTAGACCAATAATTTCATACAATTTGTCCACATAACGTGGTATACATCGAAACATTTTGTTTGTTCCTCTTTCACGCGAAAATAAATAATATGAAACTTGCTACACGATTGCACGAACGATTATCACGATTTTATGTTGTTGTGGCATTATTTTCGATTAGAAACGAGCAGGCCCGCGGGCTACAGCTACTATCTTATATGGATTAGAATTATTCCCATAAAAGTAGATAAAATATTTGTGTGTTGTCATGGTTACTATTATTCGTGTGGCTTCCTATGCAATTCTTCACTGTCTGCGTAAGATATAGTGTATGCATCCCAGTGAAGCAAAACGCATCAAAACACAATGGATCTACCAAATTCAATGCGTTATTGCGAAAGTGGGCCAACACGAGACCCATTCAAGTGTTTGATCAAACACTCGCGGTCTCGAAAGCTGAATGTTCTGTTTGTTTAATACAGCTTTAGGGGTCCGTAGAAAAATGTCAAAGCCTAATTTGTGAGGAATTTTGTTAGTGACTGTTTTTTTTCAGATATCAGCTCAGCTTGGAAAGAAGCCTCACCCAAAACTATCCTAAGTTATATGAAAATCGGTTCAATTTAATTAGGCTGGCAATTAGGCAGTTCGGAATCTACCGCTCTACGCCGGACACTATTTAATGAATGTGCTAGAGATGGGAGAATTGAACTGAGACTCTGGTCTAAGGAAACAGATCTTTCTATTATTTTATAATATAGCTTGTTTATAAAATTAACGACAATTTATGAATTCGTGAGTCATTTTTTAGACTAAATGACGGCTATTTCATGTTAAATGAAAACAGAATCAACAAAATCGGTTCATCCAGTCCGAAGTTCCGAAGTAACAAACATAAAAAAACACACGAAGTGACATCCTCCCTCTTGAAGTCGGATGATTATAATTTTAGTTCTTCTACAGTTATACAATGTACGTTTAGCAACAAACAGAACCATGTTTATATGACTTTTTTATTTCTTTGGTTGTGTAACTCTAAGGTATGCGTCCTTGTATCAAATATTAAATATTGAAGAAATAAACAACAAGTTAATTATTTGCATAAAAGCTCTACCTTTTTCATGATTATATGATCAGCCAAGATATTTAAAAAAAAGATGATCTTTTATATTAAATGGTTTTTTAATATAATTTTATAACTACACTCTTCACTGTTAGATACCTAGATAAGCTAACAATTAACAACAACAATAACAAATAAGAAAAACATGCCGATTATTTAATTAGTACTATACAAGTATTGTTGTACAAGTTAAATATGATTTTTATACATAAAAAATTCTGAACCTATTGTAATAAATGTACTATTCAAAAACATAAAAAAAAATATCTGGAACCAAAGTCCCAAATTAGGTACTCATAAATCTTTATCTTTAACAAGAACTTTATTCCAAAGCAATAAGATTCATTTTGTATCCTTGGCACCATTGACATACATACAGAACATATTACATTAAATATATTTACGTATTTCGATAGGCATTGTTCTCTATACCTGTTTCAATTTATCAGTGTAATCAATCTTTTATTAATTGATGTAACATCTCGATAGTTAACTAATCAATTACTAATGAGTGTTATCGGACAGTATCTATCATCGGTTACTGCGCCGGCGCCAAACGCTGCTGATCTGATACGAGTGACTGTTGAGAAACGTGTGTGTTGTCTATTTTTAGAACAATATTATTATCATCTGATCTAGAAATCATAATTATGTAATTTGTTGTAACTTTGTACTGTAATTGTTTTGATATTAGAATAAAAAAAATAAAAAATTGTTAAATCATTTGTAATTAGAACATATAGGCAACCACTTAAAATTAAAGTAGGCGCAGGTTGCATGTTAACGTAAAAGAAAATGAAAATTATTGAATGACATTTTATAAATCGAATTGAGATTGTAATTGTAATTTTCTAGATTTTTTCAAATTCACCTTTGTTAAAAGACAAATAATTACTTATATATAGGTATTTTTTTACCCAAATAAAGCTTACCTAACTAACCTGTTATTTTAAGTTTTTTGTATAAAATTGGGTTTTTCTTAATTACCACTAAGTTAGCGTTATTGTGTGAATTTTGAATCATCAGTATTGTGTGCAAATTACCTTGATACTTAATTGTTTGTCTCATAACGTTTTCACTTGAACATGAACTTGAAATGTTTTAAAATAAATAAGTATGACTCAGTAGAATATTCAAGAGTACAAAATTATTTAAACAAAAAATTGCTACGAATTTACAAGCAAAATGCAACCTTTGCTTTTTTTTTATTGTGATGGCACCTAGCACTTAATTTTATATGCATGTTGCTCTTGGTATATCATTGAATAAGCCTACAAACACATAAACATTTAAGAACATTGCCAAATTCCCTTTAAGTTACGCCTATCACAAAAATTTAATACCCATCTCCAATTTCCACAAAAATAAAAACATTAAACCAAGAAAAATCACTGTATCAATAAAAAATAAGCACATCCAATTAAATTTCACGTTCCGAACAATCGGTGACGCAAATAGGGTGTCCATGCTATCGGGACACAAATCTCAGACGAAACAAACGGTTTCCTAACATCCGCACCAAATTTGAGGCCACCCGAATCGCGAATAATGGAACAATTAAATCGTTGCGCAACATTTGACAATACAGCTAGGAGTACCATGCGATTGACATTTGATGGAAAAAATTCAGGGAATGTGTCTGACCTAGTTAGAGTAAAGTTCATGATTGGTTGTCTGCTTGCTCCTGGTGGGAAAGTGTTTGTATTTGTTCTTACTGTAACGATCTGCAATTGTTTTCTTGTAGTTTGTTTCGTTTCTTTTTCTTATCAATTTATGAAGACTTTTTTTTTCTTTTCGTAATTATTACTTAAATAACTTCATATTTAAAAATTTGTTTTTTTTTTCTTACGCATCTTTAAACTGAACAAACTTTTTCTAAACAAACTGAACACTCAGTTATTTTATTGTATTTGTTTTTCTTTAAAACAAATCATCTGTGTGTTGTACGCATTCCAAAATTATAAAAAAAAAACAATGTAACATGATACAATATAAATAATCTCGCCTTTCGCGTTCACACCTTTAACCTTCCAATGAGGTCGTACTAGTGATTACAAAAATATTATTTTTCGTCTCATTTGCTGTTCACAATTCTCACAATAATCGTTATCTTAATACGATATTACTTTTTGCGCTTTTATAAACAATGAATTCAAGGCCTGTCATTATATTATCGGTTGACTGTTGAGAGTTGAGATTAGGCGTTTACCTTCCGCGGGTTGTCGCGGTTCACAATGGCGAGCTGTAGCACATGGTTGTAGTATTAACTGAGATCGTTTTTGTTGAGAAAAAAACATTAATATTAAGTAACTGAATGAAAAATACTAAGACTATAATGAATTTGTTATATATGCAGTTGCAATAACGTTTTCTAGCGATCTACCAAGATGAATCTCTGTTTAAAAAGCTTTCCTTTAATTGATTCACAAACCACAAAATCCATATAAATATTAAACTATTCAACGCTGATTTGCCTACGTCATCATTTTTTCTTTAGAAAATTAGTAACTGCTCTGAATCAGCGGGTTCAAGGGCAATGTAACTGTCACAATATTACAACATTATCTTCTTTGGTCTCTGTGGGAAAAGCCCAAGAACTCACAATGATAAGTTTCCTTATCCAATCTTCTAGTAAAATCTAAAAAAAACGTTGTATTAAGGGCAGATCTTAGATCAAAAGCTTATGAGACATATACTTCTTAAGTTGCAGGTTGGTTATATAGTTAATTATAGACCTTGTGAGCATAAATTAATTTCTGAAATTATATAATTATAGGTTTAGCTTTATCTTAATACCTATTTCCAGTTTCATTCTAAACTCTGATTAGGCTTTAGTGGGTCAGGTACGTTCACAGGCATTGATATCAACAAACGGTTTGTTTTCAGGCACAAAAATTTAATTCTGTGATTAAATATTTTGAAAAAGCTTACACCGTTTTCGTGGTTGGAATTGAATGCATTGAATACTCTTATTGCTTTTTTATAAATTATAACAATCACTAAAATACTAAGCATTTAGACATAGGGCACAACATATAACTTAAAAATCGACAGATCAATTGATTAAACACTAGTTTTTTTTACATTATTTTTTATTTTAAGAACAAACTGCTCCTAATTATCAAAATGATGGTCACCCTATCATATCGGCTCGTCGCTTGACCCTGAGATGCACCTGATTAATAAGCGATTTCCTAAACACATCCGACTTTTGTTCCATTTACTAAAGATGTAGTAATTATGTTATTAACAAGTTAAGTAGGTAACAGCAGTTAGCAAACAATTGTTAAACAAAGTTTTCCTAATGTAGGCAATATTCTTAGACCTAATATGGAGCGAAAGTTTAAAGAGGTTTTTCAAGGATTTTAAAATTTGTTTTGTACGCGTTATATATGGAAAGAGATAAAACAAGATCGTTGTTTAGGTAAGATAATGTTAATATGGCTTTTGAGCGTAAACTTAACCCACAAAAGACGATGTGTTGTTTGCAACAGTTGTTATAATTAGCAGGCGGGAAGAAAGTCTTCTTAATAAGTAAGTACTAAGATTTTAAACCAAATACCACTAATATATAGAAGCAAGTTAGAAAACACAAGTAAAATAAGCCATATTACATAATTTTTACAAAATCTCTGGTTTTTAATTAAATTAAAAGAACTATAAGTAAAATTCTACTGCAGGAAAATTTAAAGCTGACCGCGCTTGTTTAGATATCCAATTCTATATTAGAACAATTAAACTCACCAAGACTATAGTTACATTTTGACTGGCACTAATATGCATTAGTGTTCATCACGTGGCTTATTTGCTAAGCTATCAACAATCTCTTCACACGGGAACATGATACCTCCTTTGTTTGTAAAGTCACCTCAGACTATTAGCCATCGTCTCGGTCATTGCCAGTAGGTCTTATGATAATACTAGGTAGACAAAAAACTTCAGAATTAATCGATTTATTTTTAAATATGCATGTGTTTAATATGCTCACGGTTTGAGCTTTTTGCCTGAAACATAGGTTTTAACCTAGTTTAGGCTAATTTTAGTCAGTACCCTATATTACTTAATAAGATTTCATTGTAAATAGCCTTTAAGAAATTGAAATAAATGATTTGATTATTTAAATATGACACAAATAATAATAATTTATCAGTCGTTTGCAGATGCGTACATCACTAAATCACTATTAATACCAAAAATAATACTTTTCACTGCATGTTATTCTAATTGACCTAAAAATAAGCAAAACATAGGTACTCGCTTATGTAATACACGAAAAAGCTTCATAGGTCATATTGTTACAGATGCCTGAAATTCCGATCTCGATACAAGGCATGCTCATCCATCCATCTTCATCTTGCTTCGTTAAGTGACACTTAACCTCGCATTTAGCCACGAGCCATAATCTAAGTAGTACTTAACATAAATCCCCGTACCATTGTGCTCAGAAACAAACTATATCCATACATCAAACTGGAATCATCCATTTTTCTTGTTACTGAGTGACGTGTTGCCTTGACCGGGAATCGAACCGCATTGTTGTGCCATTGTTTGAACAGGATACTCCGTAGATTTATTTGTTTTATCTTCAGTCGCGTCAAATAACGTACAAGGTGAAATTAATCAGAATAAGCCGTAAAAAACGGTTTCAAGGCATACGTTAACAAAGAGGCTGTATAACTTACCCCTTAACCTTTTTCTAAAGATTTATAGTTCATAATAATCGTAAGATTTTATTCAAATAGACCTCAATGCAAGCCATGAATAGTTACAAAACGTTTCGTTTGTTTTCATAACGGACATGCTTGATGCTGTTAACATTTACGCATATCAAATCGTTTCTTTGCTTAGCATAGCCGATCCTTAAAATGTGAAATGTTAACGTTATTGACAGAATATTTCACAGTCATATCTGCCTCCACAGAAAAATATTTATTCACCTACACGCGTTCGCTTTTATAAAAAGGAAATTTTAAATCGGTATCATCTGCTCATTCATGGAGAAACCCGATTCTGGGCCTAGCCGTTACACGAATGAAATATGTACCAAAAAATTCTACTATTTTTCTTTGTTTACCCATTTAAATATTAGCCTCAATTACAATGGCCAAGTCTAAAAAAAAGTACATTTCTATTTTTCTATTTAAAACAACCTTTGTAAACCGTTAAAGTATTTATTTTATTGTACATAACTTCATTTGCAAACACTAGCATTAAACAATAGAGTGTACCTAGGATATAATCGATTTAGCGGATATTATATTTTTAAAACTATATCAATATAAAATGAAAAATATACATTATTTACAAAGCGTCAAAAAAGACATCTTCATCATTGCTAAAATCGGGAAACGTACCCAGAAGAATAAGAATTAGTATTGCCAGTGTTGTATGGCAATACTAATTCTTTGGGCAAAATATAGATCAGCCTTAGCCTTTATTTTAGTGTAATTCCTTTTTTTATATTCAAATAATTGTAAAATAAAAAATCTGGTGTCTAATAACTTGTTTATGTAAGCACGATTAAAAAATCATTAAAGGAAATAAATAATAGAAAAAATCGATTTTAACGCATCGATTCATTTATTTCACATGGATTACACTAGCAAATGTCAAATGCCAATGTCAACGTCTGATAATTGTCATCGTGCTTTCATAAGTGACATTCGCTTTTCGTATCTTCGAGCGCGTGAATGTGTTTTTCAAATTCTCGAGATTTATTACAATATTAAACCTCTGCTCGAATACTGGACTCCGAAACTGATTGCCTTCTGACTGACCCTTGCTTGCATATTGGATGCCTGGATTCCTGCTGACCTTTGCTGGAAAACCGGATCTGGATATTGCTCTTCTGACGATTGGTGGATACTGTATCATGAGTTCATTAATGGTGGAATAGCAACAGACCGCTGCAACACAATAGAAATTCGAAGATTGGTTGGGTGCTGTGCCCACACCATGGACCAATTTTACTCCTGCACAATTCCTGTATTATTATATTACGATAATCCTAACGAAGGTGGTTAATAAAGAACGATCTTAATAATACAGTTTTTATTTTAATAAACCTATTGTTGCAATCTCAGTTTACTGTAATTTCAGATAGCATCAAAAAATCCCCTGGTAGTAAATACAATGTTTAAATATGTCATTATTGATCTAAGTAGGCCTTATCTAGTAAACAGTTTTCTGCTGAAGTTTTCACGAATATTAATCTGAGTTTATCGCTTTTTAAGTAAGTAGGTAGGTACCTAAACCTCATCATGGTAGATTGCAAGCGCTACAGTTGAATAAATACAACGCAGGGGACGGCCATATGTTCCAGCGATCTCGACAGCAGAGAGTGTGAGAGAGAGACATGAGAGAGAGCGTTGCTAAGCGCGCTCCGTCCTTTATAGCGCACCGCTTGTCAGGTCCCAGGTTTTGAAGGAAGTTTCACTAAGGATCTTGAGAAGGAGGTTTCACTTTAAAAAGGAGGTTTCGCTAAGACTAACAATCAGTGTAAACATTGTCTGATTTTACCAATTTGGCCATTGTTGAGTGTCGTGAAAATTGGACTCGTGAAATCTTCCTAAGTTCTCTAATTTATGGCAAAATTCCAGCTCTGTAACGCCAGGCCCAAGTTTCTATGGAGTTTGGTTTTCTCCTTTAGAATCATCAATCCTGGTCATGTATTGAATTCTATTATAAATCTACAAAGGTACCCATTATGATTATTTCATCACATAACGACTGACCGAACATCCAATTTGTACAAAAGCGAGCGGTTCAGAACAATTACCTTAATGTAATTGAAGCGTTCCGCAACTCACTATTTATGGGATATTTTTGTGGCTCACACCATGAGAACATCCTTCAAATGATAAAATCGTGTAACGGACGATGCTTAGGTTGGTGTGGCAATAGCGTGCATGTTGGGACAGCAGAAGACATAGATACTTAGAGATGTTTAAGATAATCTTGATAGTCTTGAGTAGTCTTGACGATGACATCGAGAGTCGAAACTTTAGTGATTCAAAAAATCAAAATCAAAAAAATCAAAATCCATTTATTCAAAATAGGCTACAAAGTAGCACTTATTGAATGACAAAGTTACACAGAGAGCTCCCCGTATCGCCCAGCCTTCACCCGGGAATAATACCAGGATTTCAGTGCATTCGGTAGAAGTTTGCGGAGTCATTTGCTTCAAGCGGATCAGAAGTGCTATGCCTGATACATACCCAAGTTGCTCTAACTCATACACTGTGCGAGACCATCACAAGCAAGGATGTAAATATCAAAGAGAGGCATTTTTCCTGAAGAGGAAAACACAAGCTGAAAGAGCTATAACCCAATATCTAAACGTATCCAACAAAGAACTTTACTAATTTTACGACTTTACAACGGAGTGTCGTTGGCCCTAAAGTAAATATTCATGGCTGAGACGTTCCCATAGTTAAGAGCCATCACAAATATAATGCATCGTTTAGCTCAGTCAACAGTAAGTATCGCAATGTTACTTAAAGTTACAAGTGTGTCCAGTGGGCTATTGTGAAGTAGAATTATTTGTAACTTGGTAATATAATGAACAAAAACCTATTAAGATCTCAATTATGTCAGGGACGTTGGTGCATCCTGTTTATCAAAGACTAATCTCTGTTGGAGTAGGTGACTTCTAAAGTCGGCCAGAGTCGCGCAGAGCACGCAATGGAATCCCGTGGCTCTAGCTCAGGTTGTTGAGGGGGGCCGGAGTGTTTTAAGTCGGTGACATTAGCGTTACACCCCGGCAAAAAAGATGAATCTTAAAGTGGATATACTATGGATCTTGCAGATGGCTTCATGCAGGAGACGAAAAACTAAGTGTTTTTGAAACTTTGGTGCCTTGGATAGCCGAGAGGTAAATAAATTACCTCGCAAAACCCACGTGAGCTCGCATTTTTGTGATATGGGAATATTTATTCTTAGCCTGGGTCTCCTGTGTTTCTGAAAAGCCCGCGACACAAGGATAAAATACTTAGCAGACCATGGAAAGTGTGCTTGCAGTGGCTTAGGGCATCACGCATATCAATTTGAAGTGACACTATCGATGCTTCAAAGTACATAAACAATGTCTTTTGTAAAATACAACGAAATCAATCTCAGCGCTCAAGCTGACAACAAAAAAAGCCTGTCAAAACATTAGGCATAAAAAAACTCCGAAGACGTTTTTCTGTTGTCTTAATTGTTCTGTTTATTATAAGTACAAAGGTAACGACTACCGGGCAGTGACATTCTCGCTTTGTTTACCTGCATAAACGGACTGTACTCACACATATTTCTCACGCTTCAAACAAAAGCTTGAGTAACGAGCACGTCGAAATAACTTCGTAATTAATGTTTTAATACTGTTTTACAACATCTAAGGTAATACAATTCATAGGATGGTAGGTATGTGTGTGATGGTTATCTGGCTATTCAATACCAAGTACGTTAATACCAAGTTTTTGTGGTGCGATCGGGTAAAAATGACGAAGATGTATCCTGGACTAATAAATGAAAGAAACAATTATTAAGCGTTTCTGTTTATCTTCCTTATGGCAAGGGACCCTTTCGCTTTTAGTGGAAAATCTTCAAGCTGCTGTTATCTCTAATATAAAAAATTCTCGAGTTACGGTGTACGTAATTGAACTCTTCCGAAACGGCTCTGCCGATTCTCATGAAATTTTGTGTGCATAAATAGGTCTGACAATCGGACAGCATCTATTGTTCGAAGCCCATTTTTTTTTTATTCCCTGGAACTCATTGATTTTGGCATAATATCGTATGCTGGGACAGCTTGTATTAATATATTTCTTCCTGTTTGCTAGAGACATAAAATGTCATGTCAAAACAAAAATAAAAATGCAGACGTGAATAACAATAAAACAAATCTGTTACTACCTCAGGGCATAACAATATGTTTCCTCAATTTAAATAAGATTCAAGTTAGTTATCAAATGACGTCCTCTAACATTTAATCATCCAATTTAAGCAACAATTTTCAAATTACAATAAATTGCATAAAAGTTACAATAATCGATAATCCTAAGCTAACGATCGCCTTATATGGTTAATGACTAGAATGTCCTTAAATAACTTATTTGAAAGAGTAACTGTTGCAAAATCACTATAAATATATTATCAGAACTACGATTTTTCGGCATTTAGCTTTAGTAATCTGAATACGCCGTAAAAAACGGTTTCGAAGCGCGCGTTAGCAAAGAGGCTGTATGACTACCCCTTAAACTTTTTCTATAGATTTACAAATAAGTAAAGCTATTGAAAACTGTTGAAAGGATTGTAACTCGCCCTGGGGCTTTATTCGAGAGAGGTGGCGCTAGGCTAAAGCAATATTATGTAAATATACTAAATTGTACTCGTGGAAGCATGATAGATCACACTATACCGAATAGAACAATGTCCCTCTTCCACTACGACTCTACGGCTATAATAATACCTATTATTTCTATTACACTAATTTTTGTAGTGAAAGGAGATATCGCTTTACATATATTGTCTTGCTATTAGAATTAGTGATGGGCTTCGAGTTTGCAATTAAAAGAGGTATTCTATGCCTAAACGACCCTTTATTTGAGTACTTACGTCCATTAGTAGGTATGAAAAACATAGCAATTAGAGCTTTTCATAAACACACCAAAATATTGTGACTTGCGAAAATGTACGTGATTTATTTATTTTGGATTATAAAACTAAATTGACAATTTGAATATTTAATCCGGTCCCATTTCAAAATGTATATTGTTTTAAAGTTATGAATAAATCTATTATTAATTAACGACATTTGACCTAGTCACCTATGACGAGCAATTTAAAAAGCAAATTATGAAATTTTACTTCGATTCGATTAGGTACAGAACCAATATAAACTTGGTGGTCTGACAAATGTCACTACTGGAGATAAAGTGAATGCTACACAGAAAGCAACGCGATGCTATAAAGTCTCCATCTAAACATATTCGTAGCTTTGTGCAAAACTGAAATAGTTTTCATCGGCTCATTTTTTTTTAATAAATATTGGAAATAAGCTGAAAAAATAAAATTGAAAGTATAAGAGTTTATTTCATGGGCAATGTAACCTAGAAATAATGATTTTATAGCAAGTATTATTTTCGTAGTAGATATTTCATCACTCACATCACGGGACTTTAATGAGTGGTCTCAGAAGAAACTTAGATAATATTTCTAGAAAGATACTGATTGTTATTCCTTGTGGGTTGCAAGGGTTTCATTTAAAAAAAGCATTGTTAACTTTTAATTTTCAATATTTAATTGTTTTCTATTTGTTGCAAAAGACACCTTCAAATTTATTTTAAACAAAATGTTATTTATACTATCGAGAGCAAAGAAAGATTTTGATTTCATGAAACATCACACATCTCGTAAAAACAAAATCGCTTCGCCTCGCATCGCTTACAGTGTTACAAACACCTAAAACATTTTGCAAGCTCGACGCACCTTTATTATATTACTCATGAATCTTGTTAAATCTAACTAAAACCAGTGGTATGCTAAATTATACTGTAGGCGGCTTTTAATAAAAATGCTTTTCATTTAACATTCATTGCACTTTGGTATGCAAATAACTTGAATGTTTAAAGTATTAAACAGCAAAATACTAAATATTTGAGGACTGTTGTCAATGCCATACCTAGGTACTTTGTTACTGAAGCAACGTGGAAGTTACAGTAACTATTCGCATTGTACCTACAAAATGTATTAAAATCGCGTGTTTATAAAGATATAAAAAAGTAATTTATAAAATCGGATTAACAGTTTTAGAGAGCACGTAACTTCTAAACATATACATATATCTTTCCTCAATAAATGATCGATCTACTCGGATCGGACCAGTAGTTCCTGAGAAAAAGGCGTTCAAACAATCAAACAAATTCTTCAGCTGTATAATATGTATCCATGAGTGATTATGTTAAATATGCTTAAAACCAATTTATTCTACTTCGAGAAAACTTCATCCAGGCGCTTTCGAAATTTCATAAAACGCTGTGTTTTTCCAAGATTTACATCTGTCATAAATGGATTGTATTTAATTGGTTATTTATTATTTTTTACGTCTGTAGGCTATTGCAGGGTACGAGTGTAAATATAAAAAGAGTTCTGAATCTCTTCAAGAAGTAATAACCCAATATAATTTAAAGCAATATTAAAATCAGTTTGTCTAGAATATTTGGCCCAAAATTGAGCCACTTAAAAATGTTACGTAGACCAACAAAAACGTTTTATTTTAATAATATGAATGAAGCAAACAATCGGTCTATTTATAAATAAACGTTTTGATAAAATCTAAGTGCAGGTAAACGCTCATAATAATCATATTTATGGTGTAATCTAATGTTATTACCACATCAAAAACGCACACTCAAAGTGCCCTATACCCAGTACCTTGCTAAGCTAATATCAATCTTATGTCGTGAACATACGGTTCAAAGAATGTTCTTAGTGCTAATTCAATTTATGGTCAACATGTTTTACCTTATAAACGCAGTAACTGCCTTTGTTTTCCTTATTTAATATGAAATAGTTTGATTAACGAGCAGAAGGTATTAACTGGTTTTATTTACATGTGAAGATGACTGTAAAATAGTTGAGACTGGGTGTCGTAACGGTGGTCATAAAATGGTACGTTTTCCTGTACCTAGAGAAGTTGTATCGTTCTCTGAATTATTTAATAAAATGCATGTTTTAAAAAATCAATTACTCTCAGAAGACCATAAAAATAGTTACAAAACAACAACAGTTAAATAGTTACAACTTGTAACTTCAGATTCTAGGTACAAGGTTCCATAATTTCATTAGTAAGATAATTTCATTTCATGGAGAACAGCACCAAATTCCATAAATCACTCTTTGAAAATAAATTTGATACACAGCAATAGGAAACACACGCGTCAAAAACCACAGAGAAGCTTGGTAATAAACAACTTTTATTAAGGATCGAAGACAGATTCAAAACAAAAGTTATACAAAAATATTTGGATTTTGCCATTTCATTTAGTGATGTTATTATGCGCACGTGTCAGCGTGCCAACACTACTTTTCAATTCTGACTGCACGGATAGCCGAGTGGTTGAGGTCACCATGCCAAACCCACTGTTCGCGTCGTGTAGCGGATTCGATCCCCACGTAGGACAAATCATTTGTGTGATTCATGAATGCTTGTTCTGAGTCTGTGTGTCATTGTGCATGTGATTTGAATGTTTATAAACCCTCCACGACACAAGGATTAAAATCTGCAGGAGTCGTTATTCAAAATCAAAAGCTTTCATTAGCATCGGTCACCGGTGACCGACCGATACATTTTCTATAGTGTGTTAGTTAGACATGTAGATTATCTCAACGCTAACTCTAATGCATAATCCTTCTACTAAACGTCCTTAACCGTCAAAGGTAGTGTTGACTAGCTCACGGTAATTACAAGCAGTAATTAGCGACATCTACCTACCGATGATCATCAATCAACGTTGCATCATTATAATTACAAACATCAGGAGGACTCATTAATTTCTTGTTTAAACGAAGGTCGGATTAAAGAAAATTTAAAGGTTCCCCGACATTGCAGTGTATCGCATCGAAGAATGTTGAGTTAATTCTACGACATGTAAAATAGGATTAAATGAAGAAAATAATTATAGTTGTCTGACATTTATTTTAAAATAAATATCTTTGTCCTACCTATCCCACCTACCTGTAACAATTTCAAGAATCTAGTAAATAAAGCGTCTGGTAGTAGTCGCCTAGTAATAACAGACAAACAATTTAATGTTAGGTACTCAAAAAACTCACTAAATTCATGGCATTCTCATTACCAGTTTTTGTTTTAATTTAATGTAATTTTTTTTTATTTTATTAAATGATAATAGAAGAAATGTTAAAACATTTTTGTTTTTAAAACGAAAGCTAAAAGAGTGAAGAGCTTTATCAACGATACACACTCGTTGCTCAACACCTTTATACACGCCTTGGCATAACAATTACCTAGCTAAATATACGAGCTGAAAGAATTTATAAAACTATTATGATAATAGTGATAAATTGATGAAGTATGGATCAATTTGTGAGATCCATCAAATTGTTTTGTTTATAAAATATTGCCGACACAGTAACTATAGACATAGCACAAAATAGAGATATTTTTGTAATACTATTGTATACTTAAAAATATAACTCGAATATTTTCAAATTACTCAGTTAGACGTATCATTTTATTAGTTTAAAATAAAATAATATATTGTACATTTATTAAGCTCGTTAGTCTTGTAATGTACTCATTATAAACACAACTAGGTACCCATATTTAATTCACTATAACCACTTTTATGCAAATCGCAAGAAAATGTCTCAAGTCCAAACTCACTCCACCAACACACACTCGTATTGTCTAATATTGACACGTAACATGCGCCGGCGCTGACGCAGCTGATTACTGTTTTTGTTGCTATTATAACATATTGTTGTAACATTGTCGATAGCTCTGACCTTGGCGGTCACAGGTTATCAGGGTTGCCGGATGTCCCTAATCGACGAATACCTCTTGACACATGCTACAGGAATGTCTAAATGATTAGGGATGCAGGAAGTAATTTTAAGCAGATATTTATTTAATAAATTAAAAGAGTAGGTATTGACGACCTCCGATGTCGAGTGGCGTACGCACCAGTTTCAAGGTGTCGCTAGCTCTGAGGTCCCGGGTTCGATTCGCGATGGGGTCAATGTAAAAAATCACATTTCTACATTGTCTCGGGGTCTGAGTGTTTGTTGTACCTTCGTTGTATCTGGATTCCATAACACAAGTGCTTTAGCAACTTACTTTGGGTTCAGAACAACGTATGTGATGTTGTCCGCATTTTCTATTACTTGTATTATAAATGTATGTAAAAATGCACTTAAGCCATTATTGTACACGATTTACTGGCTTACAATATGGTAAAGGTTCAAGCTTCCAAAACGATATTGAATTTAACTAAGAAAGTGAAGAAAGAGTGTCTTAACAGTTCACACAAATCCACGATCAACAGTCCAACTCAATTTTTGTAATCAAGAAGAAAAATTATAACATCACAATATTAATATTAATTGTCATTTAAATCAAAAATAATGTGCGTGCCAACCCTAACGTAACAAATGCAATTAACCCTGCCAATGCCGCGACCACTAAACTGAGGATGAACGCATCATGCGTGTGCATTATAATAATTATATAATATTAATTACGCATTTTAATATTTAACACAATTGCTTCAGACGTTTTGTTTTGTTAACACTTCCTTGAGGGGCTATAATTATTGTAGTTTTTTTTTTAATATTTCCGGCACGTATTCGGTCTTTGATTGGTGGTGGAGAGCTGAAAATTCAGTAATTCGCTTATGTCTAGCGATGGACTGACATAGGCTGACGTTGATGATGATGACTGGTCAAGTCCGAGTTCGCCTCGAGACACTACGGGTTCCGTACAAATATCATTAGACAAACATGTTTTTATTCATTAGTGGCCAAAAAACTTGAACAAAATAACTGTAGCAATTTTTAGCATTTGTCATCTGAAGCGTCAAGATTATTTTTGACAATTAATAAAAGTTATCTGGTGATTGAAAAATCGGCCCTTAGTTAATACTAGGTGATTTCTATAAACTAAGGGCAGATTAAGGGCAGGTTATCTTCACAGATAACCTGCTAAAAGAAGTATTCTCTTCACAATCGTGAAGCAAACCAGTCTAGTATTTCACAAACTGTTTCACAGGGGGCGTAGCTCAGATGGTAGAGCGCTCGCTTAGCATGCGAGAGGTACCGGGATCGATACCCGGCGCCTCCAATATAAGTTGTAATAATACACTTTTTATTGTTTTTTCTATCAATAATGAAAAAAAAAGAATTTTATAGCACTGGCATAAATTGATGATGTTCTTGCTTCGTTTTAATTATATACTTTCATTATTTTTATATTATTCGATTCTTTGTGCTAAACTTCTTTTGATGATATAATTCAAGCACTAGTTTACTTAATCAGTCCTTGCTGACCTTGATGCGACCTTGCCTTGAAAATTTTAAATTATATTATCTTTTGTAGATTGCGGTGTAATTTATATCTTATCATCGTAGTTCAATGTTGAACTTATAAGATTTTCATTTAATATATTATATTATTATATTTTCCGACGTTTTCATATTCTCTCTTTTCTTCTTTGTTTGTTTCTTTGTCGCTCCATTTGGATTTCTGCAACTCAATTTTGAGGCACTAACTGATAAGCTAGCAAACTGAAACTTTCAGAGTAGCTTCAAACCCGACGACTAATAAATAACTTTAAAAACAATAAATAATCCCAAACAGTTTATTACAAACTCATTAAGTTCGTCTATCATCGTTGATTATAATAAATCACGTGATCTTTTAACTGTCAAATTAGTTCGTTACATAATTGCCGATCCAATATGGCCGCCAGGGACGGATGACATTATTGGAACGATTCGTGAGAGCACACGCCTTCGTATTAAATTGAGGTTAGTACTTAAAAGTAAAATTATAATTGAGTTATGGAAAGTTATACAATATTGAAATTGTTCTACTGTTTATTTGATTTCACTATAAAAGTCTGAAATTAAAAGCATAACATTAACTAGATACATTGGATTTGCACGCTGAGAACTAATCCCAAGTGCGAACTAATTGAATAATTCCAACAAATAAACGAAATTGATGAAATAAATATTATTAAAGCGTAACTAGTAAAATATATAGGTAACGGACCAACGGACCTATTTCCGATTTCCCATTTTTTGTAAAGAAAATAATACCCATCTGTAACTTTTAAAATATTTATTGTTAAGACAGACACAATAACAACCAATTCAAACTCAAGTCAATCAAAATTCTTTAAATTAAAATCTTAATTCCGTCTATGAAACGAGTTTTGATTTCCTAATTTAATAATTTTATATCTGACATTCAATAAATTACTTGTTAGATCTGCGCTCTGGACTATTGACGCGATGTTTTCATCAAGTTTATTAATTGACCTACTTTACCGATATAAATGTATTCTTCTTTTGTATTATCATAATATTTATGTAACGGCCAGTGGCTTTGCATAACAATGCAATAACATGTGACTATAGATGCATGATTAGCATAATGTCAGGACCAAAAAGGTTAATCTTTTGATCATTCGTGTAGGCGGTATTCACTTGATTGTGTTAAGAAGATGATAAATGTAGAGCTCTCATACACACTATTAGGAACATTTATGAAATATGTCGTTCAAAATTTAGCTGTTTATTCCATACACGTTTAACGCCAGTTTCAAATATAATCGGAATGTTTACATATCTAGCAGGCCTAAAAGTATCTTAAAAATATTGTTTACTTATCTTATGACTCTAGATGGGCCAGTCCAAAAATGTATTACGTTAGAGAAAATCAGTAAAAGACGCCATAGGCTATATACAATTAATTACACTAGGGCTCTACTCCAGCTCGCCGTCCGATCAGATCCAGGCCTGTGCCTGACGTTTGTGAGGGAAATTTATGCAAGCTCTATGGAGCTCATTACTGCTGATGCCTGCCGGCAGTGGGACTGTCTGAATGGGTGGAACATAGTTGGGTTTTAGTCAGTAGAAGTATGACACTCCCTACCGCTCAACCCAAAGTAGAAGGAGTCATTTGTATTCCTATCCGAAAAATAGGATACTCACTCCACAGATATTTTCTCTAAATCTCACAAGCCATTAGTTGTGATGACGCGATCCTCTAACATCATACCCTTGAGACCAGTCACAGTACACATGACAATGATACATGGGTGTAACAATTAGTATGTCTGACTTGACAGGTCGGTATGTTTTTGTTAACTCATGTTCACACGTTACTCAAAACTAAGGAATTCTAGGAAGATGATAATAATTTAAACACCTACGTCTTACATGACATTATATCTCTGGAAAAATCAAAATCAAAATGTTTTTGAAGTTGTTACAGCAATAGTGAAGAACCGGCAAGAAACTCCATAAGTAACATTAAAAGAAGGTAATAGGGTATTATACAAGTTCACAAATATGCGTCAAAAATCGCAGAATAGCTAATGCTTTGAATGTGCAATAAGAAAAAAGATAACAGAGAAAAAGTGGCTAAGCATAGTGTTAAGACAATATCTACGCTGTTAAAGCTGTCACAAAAAAAAACCAACAAAATGATGAAAGTTAGACAAAAATAACAAGATAATTGTTCATAAAACAAAAACTAAAGAGGCTAAAGAGAGACTCATTACAACTATTTCACCTTCTCTGAGTAATAACACGTAAAACCATAATCTAATTAAAATTTAAAAAATCCTCCTATGGTTTACTTGACCTATGAACTCTAAAATGGAAATTGCATCTCAGTCCTCGCTCTAGGCAGTTTTCCAAACATATTGAGAGCAACGAGGTCGGTTAATTATGTTATAATGGATAAATAAAATGTATTAAAAGGTCTTCACATGAAGGTCTTATATCTTATGAGATTATGCTTTTAATAAAGAGTATCAATTGCTTTAATTTCATCATCATCATTAACTAAAATATTGAACTTCGACCATAACAAAACCTGGACAAATGAAAGACCAAAAATGTAGAAGTAGAATTTTAAATCAATATTAATTGATAATCGAAATTAATCGATAGTTACGATATCAATTCGACTCTCGCCGCCATAGGTCTGAAACTAGTCGGAGTAATTCGATAAAAAGGCGTGAGAAAATTACAGTTAAAATTATTGATCCAATAACTGTTGAAAGTATTGATCCATACAGCAAGGAGTTTTTATATAAAAAATATTTCGTCTCAAGTCTTTTGACCTTCAAATAAGTTCATTCACAATGCATGTGATAAAATCAAGTTTCCATATCAAAGACAAGCTCCATATATGGAAAAATGTGGACCAATACGACATTGAATTTCCGTGTTTTTGACATAAAATACTAATAATTTATACAAAATACAATGTAACGGTTTTACAATGATGTTCTAAAACGGGATATGTTGTTGCGATCTGTTGACGTAAATGTATTTTTATGAGAGCAGTTTTTTGTAATACTAATAATATTATGTATTTTTAATCAAATCGTAAGAACGACTTGTCGGATACATTTGTAACTTTTATTTTCATTTACATATTCCAACTCTTAATACCTAGAATTTTAGGTCCATTAATGGATTGATGAATCGAAAGGTGCTTACTGTACTCTGGAAAAAACAAAACCTTTCCATAAAAAGTTGTCCAGTACATGGCCTCTCCGGGACTCAGTCGTACCACATCAACACTAAAGACCAGAACCTTTTACCCATTATGGTAAACTATATTGTATGGGCTTAAGGGGCGACCCCTGAGTTTGTTTCGACGTCTCTTCTCCAGGGTAGCCAGCTAGAAAATGTGGACTCCTGCTAACTGCTGCTAGCTGTCTATCCTATTTACAGAATAAATTATTTCATTTCATTTCCAGTTCATTTTTTCCGTCCGAACTAATTGAGCACAACATAAAACACAACTAATAGCTAACAAAAACTTTACATCACAAATGCCATATATCACAAGTTATGCAACAATAGAAAGGCTTCCCCTCAAGCTATATGTAGCAAACTTTTTAAATGTTTAATCACTATCATATTAAATAGTCTGTTAGGTGACGAGTATAATACAACCTCTGACCGATTTACACATTAATTCTAATCATCGATCTGACGCTGCGGGCCATCTGACCGGCAGTTACTTATTAGCCTTATATTTTTGTTGCCATTACAATATGAGTAGGCGTGGATCAGATGACTGTACCTTTTTATTAATAACTAACTAGCAAAAGACTGTGCCATCACTTGAGCGAAATTGTGTGTCAGACTTTTATTGACCAAAACCCACCCATGTTCCTTCCTTTGCCCTTTCGGACGATCCCACTGACCCGCAAGGCACGTGCTTGGCCCTGGTAGGGTGGTAAGATACCCATAACGCATTCGCGCTGTCAGTGATCGAGAGTCACCACGTGGCATTCCTAACCATCACAGGACCTGTTACATAAAGGCATACTTTTAGACTATTTTTTATGTAGTGCAGAATAACCTTACCATCTTCTTCTAAATGTTTTACATAATTTCATCCATTTTTTGGTTATTGATGAGAGATCTTATTAGGATTTAAGAGGTCTGTAGATATGCAACTAGAGAGCAGCTGTCACCATTTTTTCCTTAACAGTGTGCTAAAGGTTTTAAGCAATTGATGCAATTTGAGGTCACTCCGGGCAATCGTGTCTAGTTAGTCCTATAAACAAAGTTGTCAGTCAAAGTTAGATCAATAAATATAATAAAAAGATCACATTGATACTTGTCAGGGTTAACACTCTGCTATGAGATCACGCCTATCTGACTTCGCACTGAATTCACTTTGGATTACAAAGAGACAAGCGCGAGTCGAGTACGTCAATTCAAAGAGATCCGTACCCATCTAGTAACACGCCTTTGATCTTTTTCCTAACTCTGAATAGAATGTATGCAAATTCACTTATAGAAATACTTAAAATTTGAGCTTGTAAGAGTCCTGCTCTCCAGAAGTCATAAAGATAACGTAGGTAAAGGATGAACACTACGGTTGCTCTTTGAGGCGCAACTGGGATCCTTTTGTTACAATATACTTTTTTCGTAGCGAACTAAAAAAAATATTCACGATCAACTAGATCATAAAACTGGAAACTAGAGCGACTATCCTCATCATCTCAGCCTATATCTGTACACTGGACATAGGCTTCTCCATATGTTCTCCAGAGCGACCGGTTCATTGCCACCTGCATCCAACGACTATCCCCACAATCTTAAAATAAAATACTTAAGCTTTGTAGTTCTACCATTTTAGTAGAGAACCCTATAACTATGAACCATCGCATCTTGCATAACCCTCAACAATTCGATCTCATTGTCGTGGTCCTGGCTGCAAAGGTCGCGGTATGATGGACAGCTGCCGTGATCGCCGCATATTTGGACACTGATCTCGTTTCGGGGTCACCAGCTTGACTGACGTACTCGCTTAATCGTTCTGCTATTGTTGTTCAAACCACTGTCATGTTCTATCTCTATCTGTTGGATTTCGAAACGTAATTGTTTTTAAAGGAATTCAGATCAGAACGATTTTGGAGGACTCTTCTACATGTATATGGTTTAGCAGTCTTGAACCTAAGTGTTTTTCAATTGCCGTACGTACTAGTCGTAGTAGTACAGAGATTAAAGAATTACGACTGAAATAACGATTTGAGTAACGGTTTTGGTCAAAGAAAATAGAAAGAAAAGCTCTTTGAAAATAAACATTGTTTTTTATTTTCAGAATCTACACCTTCCTTATGTTTATTTTATATAAATCATTCTTGTACCCCAAACCTTAACAAGCAATACCTTGATAACTGCCAAGCTAAGAAGGTCGATTTAAAGTAGGTTTTAATCTCAATAGGCTTCAACAATACATAAACTATTTCTGCTAACCCCGCTTACAATGGAATCGTGATACATTATTATGATTCTTTTATAACTAGAGTGAGTCATTCGCGTATTACAGTCAGCTTATAATTGTATGCTCTTCAGACCTAAATAATAGTCAATATGAGTGCCCTTGTTACTTGAGAAGTTCAAGGGAGCCTTCTACATAATCTTTTGTTTATTCAGCCAATCTGAATTCCGATATAAAAATCTAAAAATTCTTCGCAAACTATTTAGCCACTATTGTTATATCTATAAGGTTCATTTTACATTGTCAATTTTATAGTCGCAAAATTTGATTCCTTATATTTGTTTAATCCAATAATTGCAGTTATTATGTTGATTTTCACGTTCCTGGTATGCAAATAGCAATAGTAATTGAACAATCAGTATTATCTATTGTGATACGACAAAGGCTTTACATACATAATTGGGAGTCTTGAATAATGTCTTAATTACGAATCAATCTTAATTTGATTTGGGATTAATTATGTATTGATTAATTTGTAGCCTTTGAAAATTAAAGAGTTATTATTGCAGATGGAATTCTCGTTAGTTTAAGAATTATTTGTTTCCTATTGAAACTTAATTGTAATTTGAGAATGTAACTACATACTTGCGCTTTTATATTATAGATAATTAATATTTACTGGTAGCCATGGAAATATAATTTCTGATTCTTTTAATCGACTTCTGGTATATGTAAGTTTAACATAATAGCTCTTTAAGGTTTTTACTTTACTTTTTATAGATGCTTGAATAGATGCCAATGTTAAGACAGATGGCACCAAAAATGTTTAATGTAATTACATGTAATCATAAGTTTAATCACAGCACAAGACACCCAGACTAAGAGCAAGTTTTCATTTATTTCATAAAAGCTTGCCCTTCGCAGGGATCGAACCCACAGTCTGCCGGGACAGCGGAACTGTCCGTAAGGGGAAGAGTAAAAAAGGAACAGGGGAGAAGAGGAGGAGTTTTAGTCAGTAGGAGTCTGACACTCCCTTCCGCTCAACCCAAGGCGTAAGGAGACATTTGATGATTTCCCATCAGGAAAAAAGGGATCGAACCCACGACAAGACAAATACATTGGGTTTAGTTTAGTAACCTACTACTCGTCAATCCATGCAGGAACATTTTCGAATCCATTTAGTTAAAATAAGGTTAAAATTTAACAAAACTGTATACATAAAATCATATTAATTCTCTTCTTTTGTACCCGGACATAAAACATTATGTCGAGCCACTATATCAAACACACGACATTTATATACCTGAGAATTCTCAAGTGATATTATTACTGATCTATTTCGACCAAATGTTATGTATTTCGTGGTCTATGAATATTTTGTTTTACGATTTATAGCTCCAGTTCTACACAGCGACTGATACGCGGAAATGAAGGCAGATGTGGATTAAACTGGATTGGTATTTTATTTCATTTTGTAGCATCTACTTATTCATTAGATTTTTAAAGCTATCTAATTTAGAATTTTTTTAGCTCAATTATGATTGAAATCTTTTTTATTTTGACTCGCTTTTTAATATTTGACAAAAAAAAACAACAATTCTCATATCTAAAATATGTTTTCTCATACCTACAATGTTACAAAGGAAAAGTGGACTCCTAAAATCCTTCAATGATATTAGTTGATATTATATGATATTACTAAGACCTACTTAGTCTCTGATATATTTTCTTTAATTACAGCAATGATTCTTAGAATATACAGTGTCATTGTACAATGGAAGCTTCTTAGAGTAATATTTAAAAAACTAAAATAACATCGGTTTAAAGATTAAGTCATGGTGATATCTGCAAAAAAAAGTTTGTATGCGCTAATGAGGTTGTAAGTTAGACTATTTTTTTTGTCGAACCATCGACACGTCCATACAATCTGGAAAAGTAACTTTCAATATCTATAAAACACCAACTCTGACTTGGCCTAGTTTTCAAAAACAATCGAAACACAGCCTACGCCTGCCATTACCAAATTCCGCATACATATGCAAATAAAATAAAACAAAAAATACAATAAATTATAAAAGCGAAACATTCCAAGCATCTATTGTTAACATTTAGAGTGAATTCCTGCGTCCATCAAATTCGTGCGGACTCAAGGTTGATCAGTCACTTCAAAGGTACTTAAATGATATAGGCTCGTTTATAAAATTGGTCTATTTTTTATTTGCAGAAAGAAGGTCACAACTCAATTAGTTGGGGTTAAAATGTTTGGTAGAGTTCCTGCGTTTGTAAATACAAAACTATTACAGGTATTCGACGGTGCTCGATCGACAACTCCTGCGACGACACTTGCACTGGTTATCGCAGCAGACATACATAATAGCAAAAGATTATAGCTACTTGGTCTGAAAATCTATTAAAGGCCTTATACCCTTAAAAGGCGGTAAGAAGTATTTTAATTACAAAAGTATCATCTAGTTATGAGGAAAATTCTTACAGAGTATTCAAATAAAATAAAGCTAATTGAAAAAATATAAAGACAGAACGCATCAAAGGGCTTATGGAAATTGGGCTAGTAACATCACTCGTCTGTAAAAAGCATAGGTACTAATAAATGACGTCACACGTGATTTCAGCTTACTTTATCTTCTTTATTTTTTTCACTCGTTAGAAGTCAAAATACGTATCCGATATTTTTTGAAAATAGCGGATCTCCCGCGATTATGGACAATTTTTTTTTTCACTCAAATAACCAATTCCAAAAAGACAGACTGACTTTCAAAACATTCTTCCCACGTTTTATTACATCTTTATCACAAATCCAGATAATTTGAGTGATACACTATCGTGTGACAGTTATCTTGGATCGTGATACACGCCGATAAGGGCGTATTGATGTTCTTGCATGTAAGTCATCACTGTTTATGCAACAAAGTGATTCGTAACAGTATCATGTTTTCTTCTTCCATACCATATAAAATGAAAGAGTTTCTTGCCCTATCTTGTGTACAGTCATGAGATCTGTAACAGCTAGTCTCTAAAGTCTACAGTGAAAAAAAACCTTTTGCTGCTTTTTTCATACATAAAAGGACCATAGGATTTTAGCCATGTAGGTATTTTTCTTTCGCTGGCTCTGGGGAAAAGTGACCATATTTTAGAAAGAACCTATTAACCTTAACTTAATGTCATTATTTGTCAATTATCAGACATGGTTTGTATGTTTATTTATATTATCTTTAGACCATCCTTCTCGTATATTATTATGTTTTGGTGTAGATTAACTCAACTCCTATGATTATGACTAGGTATTAAGATATTTTTACTGGTTTTACATCCGAGTCATTTGTATTCGTACATGTATTTAAGTAATGTGAACTATGTTTTTAATAAATATATATATATTTTTTTATTTTTATTTACTAACCAAAGCTGTATGAGCAGTAATCTTATGAAAGTAAGATTCCGGTTAAATACAACAAAAACGACTTATGTATGTACTCGAAAACTACAAAAAATCACAGAACATAAGAACGACTTCTATCGTGGGTATTGTAGTAGAGATTTCTGAAACAACCAACACTCTTTGCATTTTATTTTCACGTTGAGTTTTACTACTTTGTGTGTAAATAAATAGCTTGAAATAGCATATAAGGCACATGAATTAATTCTAAAATATGTAAAGTGGTATGGTACGGATTTATAGTTAAATATTCATTCATTGATTTCAGTTTTCTTGCTGCACAAACGCCTTAATATTAGAATTTTGCTAGCGGAATCCGTTGTTACATAGCGGCACTAAATGTACTAGGCGCGTGAAAAGGTTGAAAATTTTGTTTTACATTGTTGAACTTTATGCTTAAAATATTTACATAAGTATAAACTAAATGTATGATTCGCTGACGGTTCAATAAAGATTTGATTCAAGAATCATTTTAGGTACTGAATAGTTTGTACGATGACGCTCATTCAAAGCTAATATTGCGTATGACTAATTAACAACCAACTAGAGGGAATAACCATTTATATCAGTAAAACTATAATTTAATAATACATATTGATGTAATTGATAATTTTGTAATTAATCGCGCAATCGCCAAATTACGCCATTAATTAGATTGTCCATAGATCTCGTATCCTGTTGATAAGGTTATCAATTCAAATTTTATAATACCTATCAATTAATTTTTCCATTGACGGTTAAAATTTTAACAACTTTTAAGTAAAATAATGGTATCAAGCCACCTTATGAATCAGTGCAAGGAATCAGTCTGAGAACGAATTAACGTATTTTAATAGTTTTACCTTTAAACTGTGACGACGATGTCCTTAATTTTTTTTTGAAAACTGCAAGCGCATTAACATTATTTTGCGTTACTGCCAAATGAAGCTACTGGTATCGAACTAAGTAACCAACGAACAGTAAGAAGAAAAACATGGAAGATTTATTAACCCCAGAATCATTAAAATTCAAACTAGATCTTGATTTTTAGAGTGACATAAATAAATGGGCCCTGAAAACATAACGGCCCTTTTCTTCAGTCGAGTAAATAGAAAAATAAATTGTATATCTATTATAAACATTTATCTATTGATAGTTAGGTATCTCATTATTGATATCCCTAGTTCCACGTAACAAAACAATAATACATTTATCGTAGGTATTTTAACAGGATATGGGTCTGTAAGATATGAAGGATGGGTCTGGAGGTTATGAAACTGGCAATATTTCGATCCACGGTCGGGGGGGACAACCTCTGCTTTGAAGAAACAGTGGAACTCAGGGCATGCGTGGCAAACGAGGCGATTTAACGAGCAAGGCAGAAACCCTCGCGTCCCAGCTACCACAGAAGACGCTCCAAGGCAACTGTAAGCGCGGGCATGCGGTGCGTGTGGGATAGCCTACAACGCGTTAGTGTTCCAGGGGCGCCTCAAAGAGTCGTCTGCAAACTCAATGAGGCCGATGAGTACCGGGCTAGCGGGATTATCCGAAAGGGCTACCATGGCCGCTGTGCACAAAGCCCAAATAATTGGATAACGGGTGGGTTAAATCATTAAAAGGGTGTCACTCCCAAAGCGGGACGAGCCATCTTATGATTTCCCATCTGAAAAGAAAAAACTAAAGATATAATATGTTATATGAATGTAAGAAAATATTCTTAAGACCAAAACAACAATACCGTTGTATTATAAAACCTTTCGGTCATAACTACGATAGCCGCGGGATGTGTTATCAGCGATGTGGAGTGATAACGGCCAGTGTGCAACCAGCCATCACCGGCGACGCAACTCAACATGTGCCGGGCCAATACATAAACCATGGTACGTTAACCACGCATATATTGTGTACATTGAGTGTTTAGTTCTATAGTATGGGATTAGTGTAGGAATGTGACACGTAATGGTATGTGAATGTAGCGATAATCCTGTGCTGATTTATGAGTGTTTTTTGTAGATTTTTTTTTTTTTAATATCGTTTCGCTTGATCTGACATAATCTGTTCTGAATTCAGATAATCTTGGCAGCTTATTGTTTGTCACGTTCGAAGCAGGTGGAATGAGCTCGTTTGCAAATCAGTGTTTTTATACATGTAGTATGTAGAAGTCAGATTAAATGTTTTTGCAAGACGTTATTAATGTCAATAGAAGCATAATATAGAGTGTGAAACTTCATTAATTCGCAGCCCACCCTCAGCAGTAGTTCATATGTAACTCCCATGGACCTTTTTCAGACCATTGCTTTTCGCAATCCTGACCTCTTATTCAATAATCTCCTTTTTAACATAGTTTTGTGGGCCGTCATCAAAGATTTACGTTATTACACACAGTTTTATCAAATATTCAGTTATCGGGTCGCACCTTACCTATCTACATCTATCTGATGTGAAAACTATCTACGAAATACCTACAATTCTTCTTTACAGAACATACATGTAACTTTGCACGTAGTGTTACTTTCTTTGTTCAACAGTTCAACGAAATTTACTTTTAAAAGTGTGGCTAACCTATCTTTTAAGCATCTAGAGGTTATAGATGTCTATCTAGTTAGAATGTTAGTCATAGTATTTATTTCTTTGTTAATAACAAACAAGTACTGAAACAAACAACTCGGTGCGTTGTAATGGTGTTTACTGCTTTAGTTACAACAATTACAAAAGGACAATAAGGACTTACAATTTGTCTGCAAGAGTGTAAACAAATGCACACAACTAACAAACGAATGCATGTTTTGAAGACATGTGTCATTAAATATTATGAGAATTATATTAAATAATTATGCATTTCTACAATTTTTTTATTACCATATATACTTGTCACTTACCAAAATAAACTAAGATTTTTTTTAAGACTTCACAGATTGTTTTATATTGCTAATTAAAACATGTTATGATAGTTTGTTTAAAAACTTGGCTATTCTCGCATATTCCTATTGGGCACATATTTATTTTTATTACCATAATGTATTTATTTGCCTAACTAGAAATCAATTTTTAATAGGTATTCATTAAAAGTTATTTAGTAATCGATATCAAATACTAAAACCGACAGTAATGCAATCGTTTCAGTTAACCTGCTTACTAAACCTACTTAAACTCTGCTATCGTAATAACTGCGTTTACATAAATGCGTTCGTACTGTTTTAACGTCGATACGAAAACAATGCATCATGATAATATAACCAGTTCTAATTGTGCATAAATTATATTATGATTATTGTCAGAGTACCTACTAACAAATGATATCAAAATTCATTGAATTCAGAGATAAAATGATAAAATTCGTGACAATCGAAGATATCCGCGCGCTATCGGTGCAATGGTTTAGTAACACACGTTTTATCTGAAGCGAAGAGTTTGTATACTATCTTGGGTAAAATCGTATTTGACTAATACATGGAAAATGTGATGTTTGCTGCCTTATTCACCAACGCCCCACCGGCAAAAATGTTATTGTGAACTGGAATACAAAGACAAATAAACAACGTAAGAACAGAAAAAGATCCTTATAACAATCAAACAGCCTAGTGGTAAGACCGAATTACCATCGGCCATGACCATGTCCATTTTGTTAATGAATATCACAATTCTCGTATTTTGGTAGGCCTGTAACAATGTCTATACTCTGCCTGATTCATCGTTGTCGTCGTCAGATTGCCATACTATTGGGCTTCGGCCAATTAGACAAAATTCCCTTTGCCTGTGTCTTTGAGAGTGCTCATGAGTATCTGGCTGTTGTCTAGTGACACTAGCGACAGTGACCGGATTCGGTCAGGACTATATCCCCTGCCTCTCTTAAATCATAATAACTTTATACAATTCGATCCTAATCCCAAGAGGATCTACCTGCAGGAGATTACACTCCTTATCAGTGATGTAAACCTAGTGGTCATAAATTAGTGGATATCCTACCTAACCGTATCAACACAAGTCGGTCAAAGATGTATGTTATCATAGAGAACAATAACGCAACAACATCGTGTTGACTTTCTCACGGTTATTGACAAAAGGCGGAAGTTTAGTCGATTCTCAAAATAAGACAGCAGAATTAGTATTCCTATTTGTAGATGGGTTTTGTTTTAATTAGATCTAGCCCGCGTCTTAATACTTGAAATTGAAATACAACCTTATTTTAACGTGTATACGTATCATAATTGTAGATACATATATTTGCATTGAATATCAAAATTTATTGGAATGAACGTTACGTTAATATGTAAGCATGTGGAAAATCATCCATCACGGACTTTACGCAATCACAAATAACTTCACAACCGGAAATGTAATCAACAAATCATCACGAATACTTATCGCGTAAGGGAATTCGACAATAACAATACAATTATAAGAAATTAGCTGAATTAGTCATTCGTCAAATCGCGAACGATCGGGTCGTCTTCTTGCGTGGCTAAGTAAACATGGCCAGCATGTTGTACTTGTGCTAATCTCTTAATAACTGCAGTGTGTTATCTATTGGTAATCATCCGTCACCTAGTTCAATATCTGTTTACCCTCATTCTATAACTATTGACAGTTTATCTTAATTAGTGTAAGTGTTTACGTTGGGTGCAGTGCTGGTGTCCATGTGTAGGAAACAAACAATGCTGGTTCGTTATGGTGAGGTTTTGTGTATTATGTTTCTAATTTGAGTTTGTGATTTATTCTAGTAAATTGTTTTAACTTACTTTAACTTTTTTATGTTTGATACCTCAAAACTTATGACTGGATGAACAAGTCAATTTCATCAATTTTGACTAATTCGTTTTTTATTTGAACTCGGTTGTATTTTTTGTTGTTAGAATTATATTACTAATTAGTTTTCGTCTTATTTTTTAGTTTACAATAAAGATTTGAGTAAATTTAATTGAAAACAAAATACAATGCAAGTGGCAATAAAATAGATTATAACATTCAAGGAATGTACCTTTACACATATCATATACGTAAATAACGACTTTAGAGAATGGTTACTTTAAAAGAATCCTGGGGAGTGTCTAGAATGGTACACAACGTATGCAGCCATGTTAGCCAATAACACATTCAGGTGTTCAGATAAACTTGCTTCATCTATCTTCCCTTTAAACCAACTAAAATGTTTTACTAAATTAAGTAAACTTTACTTTTGTCTATATCCTCAGGACGATAACCTTATAATAATAGTGAGCGTGTTCTCATGCGCGTGGGCGTTCCTGCTGCTCATAGCGCTGGTGCTGTGGGGACAGGTCAAGAGCCTGCAGAAGAAGGTCGCGGAGATGCAGTCCAGCGGCCGCATGAGGATACAGTCAGTACTCAGAATTTACTTATACTTTTATAGTAATTATCGTGACTATGATTCATTATAAAACGATGCACTACTACAATTACTCGGGCAATCCCGATAAATAAGCATGAGTAAAGTGTTACATCATTTAATTACATATATTATACTTACTCAAAATGATGGCTTAGTTGCGAATGAAATACATTTTGTTCAATATTTCAGTGAAGCAGTTAAAATCTGTGCTCAGGCTAACCACATACCTGTTAATAAAATAAATATTTTTATAGACCGATTTCTTTATAATGATCCAATTCAATCAGCTCGTTAATTTTCGCTTTTTCAAATCGAAATACCGTTTCTCTTCAATTCCTTAAACTTAATTCCGGTAGATACAGCCACATTGATCAAAAAACCGTCCAATCTTGTGAATAAAAGTTTGTTTACCACAAAAAATCTTTATTCATTCTTCTATTATTTCCAATCTCGTTCGACTGCCTTATCCTGTTCTTAACTAAACCAAAAGCCACTATGACCTACTAACACCTAAACCTGTACCTTCCAGGAAACTAAAGCTGAGCCCGGAGAACCAGCACGCTTTCCACAACCCGGCGCTGCTGCCGGACGAGGAGCTGTCCCGGCGAGGGTACTCCATGTACATGGGGCAGGACGACGTCGAGAGCGGCCGTCATGAGCGGTACGTGCGAATACTGCTTTGTGTGGCTATCGAACTCATAGAATCATATAGAACTCTTTGTGAGGATACTCTACAAAGTCACTGAGGGGTACATCATCTTCGTCGTCGTTCTAGCATCAAGATTTTGCCAAAGGTGTCAGTCCAGTCGGTCAGTGTTAATTATGACTGTACACGGTATTGTCATAAAATAATATGTCAGCCGTTCTTGAAGAATCATGTGCAATTTTGTGTCTGAGTATCATCTGCAAAGATGTGCGGGATTTTACCGTTTTCGTTTTATCTTTAACCGCAAACCGTCCTAAGTGTGCAGTTAAAGTACAGTTTAGCAATAATGTTAAAACCGATACCAGTACACATCATCAATCTAATTTCCGATTAATATCCTAATTTGAATAACAAATGATGTGTTTTTCCTTTTTATTTGCTTCACACAGGAAAGATTAAAATGTTCTCTAGATAAGGTAGATTAGACTTATGCGTAGAATGTATGATTAATGCTAGGAAGGTTCAGGTGAAATACAGTATGATACACATAGCTTGAGTGGCTCAGGTAGGTTAAAAATGATTCATATTATTTTCTGTAGATGACTCAATTCAAGACTAAAATCAATGGGTACAGCAATTTCTGATACTTAGTTCATCCTTAGCATTTGTACCTACAGCTCTCTAAAAGTAAACGGAATACATTTATTTATATCTATAGAAACAATTAACAGGTGGTCACAATGCGTGCTGTATCACAGGCTCGATCCCCGCGTATGACAAAAGTTCGTTTGATGCTGGAATACTTATCACACGTCTGGATGTCCTTACGCATGTGACGTGAATATTTGTGAAATTCCCCGTGACACAAGGATACCTTATGGCTTGGGTCGATTTTTCTTCTATTTACTGTACCCGTTTCACCTGCATGACGCTTGTATTAACTCTTCTATTCTTCCAGGCAGACGGGCGGGCAGTTCGTAGAGAAACCAGCTGTCGGACAGTTCGCAGAGCAGACCACAAACTTTACGGAGAGACCACAGAACGGACACCTACCAGAACGACCCATGAACAGTAACTCCGATAGATCTACTGGGAACTTCTCGGAAAGACAAAACAATGGGAACTTCCAAGAAAGACCATCGAATGGGACTTATGGGGATAGGCCAGCTAGTGGGCACTTCGTAGATGAGCTGACGCGCGAACTGGATAATAGACAGCAGCGGGGTAACAACCCTCCACCCTTCCTGCTGCAGAGCATCCAGGAGAGCAGGCGAAAGACCAGGAGCCTCAACACCCCCGTCACCAACGGCAGGCAGAGCGATACCAATCCCAACTTTATGTACTAAACCATACACAGTACCTACTTATATACTCTACAGCATTTAAAATAAGTTAAATTAGTATTTTTTTATAGTACAATACGTTTTTAAATGAAAAATCCGAACCACAAGTCTTGATCTTGCTGTATGTCACTACAACTTAGATCACATAAAGTTGGAACGGTCTCGCAAATTTTGATTATGCATGCATTGGGATAGGATGTTAAGTTTCTTATCCTGTTTTAAATTGTCTTCTATTTAAGCAACAGTTGAGGACGCATTACTGTTGTTTATTTATTAGATAATTTGTTTTTTTTTTATCTTCGCCTCTGTTGCTTGCATGGGTTTGAGGCTACAAGGTCAACTATATCTGGATTTGGAGCTCTGCGCAGGTCAGTAAAGAACTATATTTATGAGTGAAAATGCAGTAATCTTTCCAACTAATTTTTGATAAGAAAATTAGGTTAAGAAGGGTTTAAATAAATATTTAAAATAAGTTAAAACGACACTTGTTTTTTATTCCTAAATGCGTTTTAAATTATCATATCTTTATTACTAAACTAAATAAATACTACCTTGATATACCTAGGTACTTACTAAGTGATAAACTATCGCTTACATGTTTCAACAAAAATTGCAACTACTGACAAACGGACACGTCCTAAATTAATATTATTGCAGATGAAGAAAAGAGATGCCACTCTTCGACGTGCATCGAGCTGTCCCGTTTCCACAACCGCAACAATATTACCTTTACACGTCGAGGTACACTCTCTAAACAACAGATTGAACACACATAAATATTCATTCAATTAATATTGAAGAAACAATTATCTGATAATGTCAGATCTAAATCCACAAAACATCACTCGTGCTGATTAGTAAACCTAACCCTTTCGGTTAGGTTTATGCTTAAAATAAGGGCAAGAAACGATTGCTAGAATCAAAAAGGCAGTTTTCTACCACTTTTTAATGTAAGGTTGTTGTAGAAGTTAGAAAGCAAACTCTCCAGATACAGTGGTGTGTACAGATGTGGCGGAAATCACGAATCAAGATCATAATTAACAACTATACTCCATTTGATCAGGTTCTTGAAAAAGATAAACAATCTTGGTGAGTCTTTTGTCAAAACTCCAAAGAAGACAAAAAGACATACCAAAATTGTTTGCCATTTTAAGTCCCTATACAAAAGGAGTACCTATATTCTATAAAAAAAGTTTATCTAATTAAACTACGAATACTGTTTTCAATCCCCTCACATAGGGCCTACTTCTAGCACGATACGAATTCGCTCCTCGTTTCCTACACCTGCCGTACACACATCTGGGTTTCGAGTCATGAACTCTCGTTGGCTTTTTCTTCTTAGATTTCGGATACGTCAGATACTTCATATTATCATCTTCATCTTTGTGACTTTCCTTATTCGCCTCATGAGCCTCTAAGATATCCTGAATGCTTTTGTAAGCTTCAGATTCCTCGGGGTGTCGTCCTACGTAACTCATGTAAGGTTTGAACCCTCCTATCTGTGGATGTCCATACTTCTCTTCCCTATTCAGTTCTTCCAAGTGTTTGAGGTACTCGTATGTTTCAGGGTCGTTAGCTTGGCTTATTGGTTTGAAGTCTTTGTAACTGACGAAGTTAATGGTTGAAGTGGCTGGTTTCTTTTTGCTGAGGAGTTTAAGAGACTGTTGGCTTAGCAAGCTGTTGTATCTATCAGCGTAGTTGTAAGGATCAATTTCTTCCGACTCCTGGTCGAGGTTTAATAGGTATCTTTCGTTCTTTTGAGAAGCTTCCTTCTTCGGCTCGGTTCCTATGACTATGCTGGATGGAAGTGTGTCTCCGTATATGTCTCTGTCAGAAGTCCTGCCGTAGATCTGTTCAAAAACTTTGTAGTCGTCTGTCCAGAATTGCTCGATACCTGCAATCATTGATTTAAATTATAAATAGGGTATGTTAAAAGGGGTCTATGTCTTTTGCCTCTAGATGGCCTCTCTTAAAAAACCTCTTCCTTGATGAATCATCTATTATGTGTCGTAGTGTCAATCCCTGAATATAGGTACTATTTTCATCGACGAATGCTTGTTCTACGTCTGGGTGTCTTGTGCATGAGACTTTAATGTTTGTGCGGGGGAGAGAGCTCAATGCGGGAGTTAATTAAAAAACAGTTAAACTGCTCGGTAAAAGCTACTACTGCAAGTTAAAAGGTGTGATTTTCCGCTCTATCTAAATCATGCTGATATCTCAATACTGTGCGATATGAAAGTCCAAACAGAGAAATTTGAAATCGAGTCAAAATAACAGTGACAAGTGTTTCTTAACAACCTACAAAGGAAAGTGCTTGCGTGAACTGACATAATACAACTTCACACGCATCACTTTCAAATGTAATAAATGTGTATCTCATACTAAATCAATACAAATTGCTGATTCATATTGTTATTGATATGTATGCTACAGAGAGAAATGAATAAAAGAACAAATCCATAAATTTTTATTACTTAATCGTTTTCAAAAAGGAGGTTTTACGTTTAGTGTTTTTTTAAATTACATAATGTATCCGGCACTGTATAACAGTTTTTGTTTATTGGTGTGGTAAAAAAAAATGATGTCCATTGATATAAATGCGTGTGTGAATTATTTATTAATCCCACGCACCACAATAATTATCTATCTCTAGTTTGACACTGATGTTTTTTTAATTGCCGATTTTAGATTCATCTGACAACTGGTTTAATTTATTGTGTCACAAATTTTAGAAAACAAAAAATTTTTGAACTAGTCGTTTCGCAAAAATTTTGAATTCTTGATATAAAATTTGATTATTTAATTGCATAATGACTTTCTACAACGATTGATTGTATAAGTTACTGCTTCATAATATGGCTGAATTTGTAGGATACAATAATGTATTTAATACTCTATTATTGTAAATGAAACAGCGGTAAGTTATGTAATGTTACCGAGAGAAAGGGCGCTAGTAGCTAGGGTGTCTTGCGAACCAAGAAATTGTTTTAATTTCATTCAATTACAATTGGTCTGAATCAACAATTTCTTTGTGTTGTTTCTTACTATCCGGACCCAGAAGAGCTAGGTTACCGCATACAATTGATAGGCACTAACTGTACTGCACTACTACTCAAAGTGGTTTTTGGATCGAATCTGAGTAGGTTGCCCGTGCGCAAGATTTGGCTATTTCCCGGGTTTTCGGGAAGGAAGCGAGCCTATGAATTTGATTGTATAGATAGATGGATAAACAATTTTTACAAGTAGTTATTTTTTTCCTGTTTCTAGAATTTGAGTTTGCAATATTAAGACAATCGGTAAAATTTACGATTAGATCCAAACTAATATTATAAATGCGCAAGTAACTCTGTCTGTCTGTCTTTCTGTCTGTCTGTCTGTCTTTTCTTCACGCCTAAACTACTGAACCGATTTGTGTGAAATTTGGTACAGACATAGTTTGAAACTTGAGAAAGGACATAGGATAGTTTTTATTACAAAAAATAAAAATAAAAAATAAAATTTATTACGGACATACTATATAATAGTGCCATCTATTGGTCAAATGTCGAGCTGTTCCTATGCTCCGTAGATAGATGGCGTTAATCGCGCAATGGTGTCATTACACGTGTTCGGTTCATGTTATTGTTTTAATTCATCGGAAAATCCATCAGAAAAATGTAAATAAACAGTAAAAAGGTGTAAAAAAAATAATATTAATATAATAAAAGTTTTACTACAAAGAAAATGCTCTAACGGAGTATAGATAATTCTATTAGTACTACGCGCAATGGTGTCGATCGTTACACGAGTTCGGTTCATGTTGTTTTAATTCATCGGAAAAAAGTAAATAAATAGTAAAAAGGTATGAAAAAAATAATAAAATAACATATAAAAAATATAATACTACTTTTAGTACAAAGAAAATGCCCGAACGGAGTATAGATAAATAATCCGAGTTGTCACTATGGTCGATAGATGGCGTTGGGATCGAAATAGATCGCGCTATGGTTTCGTTACACGCATTTGGTTGGGTATCGGCCGAGCGCTTCGGTACCGTCGTGGTAAAATTGTATTGTCGGTTGTATGGTCGTTTATGTGGAATGGTCCTGTTTCGTAAATTCTAAATTGGTTCCGTTGTTTGATGTAGGTTTGATCTCGAATATTAGTACTTAGTTATTTTGTTTAGTAAAACTGTAATTCTAAGTTCGTTTTAAATTATTTAGTTTTAAGCTTGGTTGTTAAATAGGATAGGTTGTAATATAATTTCTTTTAAATTGTTATAAGTTCGTTTTTTTTTTATTCTTTAGTTTTAAGTTAGTTTCAACTTAAGTTCGGAAAGATTTTAATATTTCTTTAGTTTAAGTTCGTTTTTAAACTATTTTTTTCAATGACTAGAAAACGCAAGACCAATTTAGCACGTAGTTCTATGTGAGTAAAACCAAAAATCTGCCGGAAGTCACTGTTCCACGCGAACGAAGTCGCGGGCAAAAGCTAGTACTTATATACACTGTAGATAAATAAACTCAATGTCGTAAATAGTTTTATAAGGCTACGATTAATAACAGAAGAATTGGAAGTAAAACCTAGGATTATCTAACAATGGTTAAACTTCATCTATCCAATATAATCTATGTTTAACAAAAACAAAACCGCTTTCAAATAGTTTCGCACGTCTTCATTGACAAAGTGACACGTCAAAGACAATAATAGTATACACACACCTATTTTGTCGGATTAAAAACTTAAGCTTTGTCAATGGTCTAAGAAATTACACAATTAATAACGAGCCTAGTTGCTGTGAAAAGGAATAATTAATGTGTTCTTATGACAAAAGATATACCTACTTATTCACATTAATATTAAAAGTATATGACAATGTTTTCGTGAGTTTTAGTTAAACTAGTAAAACAGTTCCTCAACAAGCTCAAGGCTGGGCCGATTTCGCTGAAATTTAGTTTGGAGGACTTTCATCCGACTGCGTTAAAGAAGACAAACATTTTTGCTGCTACAACCATCTACTAGGAAGAAGCGGCGAGCAACAACTAGTTGCATATATTAATATTGTTGCACTCACACAACTTACAAGTTAGGAAGTACAAGTAAACTTAAACCGTAAAAGTTGCGTATAGGATACGTCCCCTCGGCTGCTTCTTTGTATTCCTTCGCCATAATCCCGATTTAAAAGGTTGAAGTCATAAACACCGAGACTTAGACGTCATCAAAAATAAAAGAAAATCGAAGTCACATTTAAGAATATTCGTGTTACTTTCGTTACAGGGATTAACTTTCACTGATTAATTCTATGTGAAGCTTTTGCAGTACCTCTCAACTAAAAATACAGCAAGTCAGCTTGGTATGAAAAGAAAACTATTTACCTATGAAGCAGTTGCATTAAAGTCAAGTCAATTTCCAGTTTCTTACACAATGATTTAATTACATACCTACATTTTGATTTTTTAATGCCCGCATGAGATGTGTGTCATGTCGTGACAAATTATCTATGCTTTCGAACCTATTGATGTTAATCTACTTTAAAGTTTAAATGTATCTAGTATCCATGGTATATATATTCAACGAACGAACGACAACAATACAAAAACGGGTCTCTAAAACATTTTTTATAGCCTCAAACTTTGATGCGGAAATGGAAACAAATTCTTAATTAAGTTTTAATTGAATTTGAAAACGTTCTTGATAGACAGTTTTCCTATAAGCACAAGGATATACTTTTTCATAAAACACACAAACAATTAAAAAAAAAACCTAAGTACCTGAAGTTTTAGTAACTCCACCGCCACCGTTGATAAAAACAACGCATAAGACGCACGTCGCTGGGATCCAATTCATCTAGAAGGAAATAGTGAGATAAATCAAATTAATAAATGTAAATAAGTGAAGAATTCAAAATGTTGATCCTAAACCGATTTGTGTACATTTTTAATAAATACTTGAGTAATTGAAACCAATCAATTCTAGAACACATTTACTTATTTACCAAAAACAATAGCACCAGGTAACTGATATCCAAAAATCCGGTAAATAATGGTACTCACTCAACGAGCTACCTATACTTGATATCCACAATTATTCTGATTAATTAACAGTTTTTTTTTTTCTATAATTAAATATTAAGTGCATAATTACCTTAACGCAACTCTCGGTCAAAGCATTGGCACTACCACTGGCTACCCTGTGCACCGGTGCAATGAAAGTAAGATGACAGCGAGTCTCAGCATCCTATATAAGCTCGGGACGGACGTGCGCGGCGCCCGTGAGAGGTGCCGCTTTAATACGACGAATCTTATAAAATACTAAATGTCCCGGCGAACTACGTACCGCCTAACAGTTTATGTTTTAAATTAAACCGTTTAAACCTTCCCTGGACTGCTACGAATATTTCAAGACTAAAATGAGCCAGTTCTCGAGTTTTAGTGAGACTAACAATCAGCAATTCATTTTTATAAATGAAAGATATCTTAATTATCTTAAATGGTTGGTAGTTCTTTTCTTTTTTTGCCAGGCCAGAAAACATAATGTATTTCCATGTTGCCATACAATTAAACGCATCGATATTTAAAAAAACAATATAATTAATAACTGGAATGTGGCCCGAGGAGGAGCTCGTGGCTAAGCTATAACCGCATAAGTGATTCGATCACAGGTTAAGCTACGCTTGACGCGGTTGGTCCGTAGATGGGTGACCATTTTTGTCATAACGAGTTCCTCCGTGTTTCGGAAGGCACGTTAAATTGTGGGTCCCGGCTGTTATTCCTACATCTTTGACAGTCGTTACAAGTAGTTAGAAGCTTGAAAAGTCTGACAGCCAGTCTAACCAAAAGGTATCGTGTTGCCCAGATAACTGGGTTGAGGAGGTCAGATAGGCAGTCGCTCCTTGTAAAACACTGGTACTTAGCTGAAACCGGTTGGACTAGTAGCCGACCCCAACATAGTTGGGAAAGGCTAGGCCGATGATGAACTGGAATGTGGCCCACAAATGGGACAACTCACTTACTGACCTAAGTAATAGGCTTATCACAACACGGTAAGCTGAGATTCAAATACAGTTCTCACTTAATCCAACTACATCATACCAGTAGCTTCTCTTTGTAAAACTTACAGTACCTACAGAAATACCGAAGCAAATTCGTCTTAGGTAGCAATACGCAAGACGACCAGCGTCCGTTAGGGAAAGTCAAGTTCAAACTCCTCGGGAAACATCCCGCCACGCCTCGAGGGGACAACCAGCTGGATCTACCTGATATACAACGCAACAGAAAGCTCATGTTTATATGGAAGACACACTATACCTACTATTGCTGTGTTATTTAATAATCTCCGACAGTTACATGAAAGTTTTATTGTTTATCAAGCTATTGTGCTCGACAGGAAATACGTTAGTCTCTATTAGTAGGTCTCCGAATCAGTAATTAGCGCACAGTTAAAAAACAGGTAACTAGGTAAGTGTAGGTGCAAGTTGTCAATATACATATCTAAATTGTCTTTCAACCATTTTTACTTGCTCAAAACATTAAAAGAAAAAAAATACTACACTTCAAGATTAGTCGTACCCTAGGAATAAGTGAAGCTACTACAACCATAAAAAAAGTATCCAGATGGATCCATTTGTTTTGTTTTTGCGATTTTATAGGACCTAATGGATAGTTGTGAAAATGTATGCTATTCTTCTGCATTTCTAAATGAGTAATACATTAAACGACGTTTGACAAAATATTTTCTTATATAAGTTTTCAATAAATAACCAATTAGTTATAGCGCGTAAGTAGTACCTACGCACAATTACAAAAATCCACAAATCGCAGCAAGTTTCACTGCAGCAATGTTTCCGCCCGGATTAACCGGCTCGAGTTAACGCTTAATCAGACAAATTTCAAGATATACGAGACAGCGACCGCATCGGCTTTCACTAACTGCATCTCGGTTTCCTCGTGTCTTCCATACTTGATTGCACCTAGGTAAGGTCAGATACTTACACGCTGTGAATCTTACCTAGACCCTACCTACCTAAAACCTGTACAAAGTAAGCTGTCGGCATTGAGAAGCGCTCCTAAGTAGAGTCAGTAACAAAAGGCCATGGACAAAATCAGATAAACTACGAAAGGTGTTCAGAAACTGGAACGGAGGTTTCTGTACAGATGATTTGATAATACCCATTCAAAAAAGAAAAAGTTATTAAAATTGATCGTCTTTAGTAGTTTTTTTCTGTCTTTGTTGATAGTACCTACCTACAAAAGTATTAAACAACAAATTACTTTAAAATTAATACACATAGATGATTGTTACGTAAAGATAAAGATAAAATTAGATTATTTTGCAATTACGGGAATACTTACAGAATAAATGATTTCATTTCATTTAATTCCTCCATATCTTTTACTTTCTGCAATTAACACTGGTGAAGCTTTCTACCAGAAGGTAATTAAACCACAAATGTAATTCCTTGATTATCAGGGATGGAAAGTTTTAAAATGTATTAAAATTTAGGGAAAATGTAGCGAAACACAACTTATTTAATATTTTTACTTTTTCAATGACACCTATTTATTTACGACCAGTCGTTAAAACTATCTAATATCGTGAACGAAATTGAACTCCTGCGAAACGGCTTGACCGATTCATATGACATTTTGTTCATATATTTGGTAGCCCTGAGAATTGGACATCTATATTCCATACGGGGGTATGGAATATAGATGTCCAATTCTCAGGGATATTTTATAACACCATTTCTTTCTGCACTGTGGCAAAACGTTTTCTCGGCCCGCTAGTTTTATATAAATCTGTTTCGTTTATCAAAGACGGAACAATACTTTAGTCAGTACCAACTGTTAAATAATAATAATTAAATGGTTCGCAATAAAAAGAAAGTCCGGCGGAAATTATCCAAGTCCAGTACTTAAGTGCATGCTACCTTATCTGCAGTCTCCGGAAACCTAACTGGCTTTTAACTAAGTAGACCCCGAAAGCTGATCACTGGTTTCCGGTAAACTATAGACCAGGGCTGAAGATAACGTGACATCAACTCATTTGGATATGAAACCCTGTACATATCCCTGAAGGATATGTAACCGTACGTGTAAAATCTAAAAATCTAAATCTAAAAATTTTTTGGGCAGAATTATTGACGAGGCTACAAATATATCGCACCCATTTTGCAGCTGTCATAGATAACTAAACTTCAAGACTTTTTCAAGTTACTGCTACAACAGCCGATCTTTAGTCAATTTCTTTAGTACTTTCTTATAAAATTAAAACTCACATTAAAAACAAAAATTAGTATTTATTAGTATAATAAAACATTTCAGTCTTATATTCGTAAACTTAGGAACAGTTCAAACTCGTAACATTACCAAAAAACACGAAAAACATTTAAGTGTGCATACATGAACTAATTGGTTGAGCATTTAATTACCAAGTTACAAAGTGTGTCCTCTTCAGAAAGTGAATAACAATTAACGCTGTTTAAATTGCAACATCTTAATTGAATCCGTATAAAAAGTGAACCTTCGAAATCATTGTTGCAGTGTAGACAATTTTTATGTATAATTTACAAAACCGAACTCCAAAATGTTATGTCGATAAATAAAATAGAATTTTCGTTTCTTAACTTATAAGGCAGACTAATGATATACTAAGTCAAGCTTTTTGTACTTATACCTGAGGGTCTGCCACCACGTCTTACAAGTAATATTGTTAAGGTGGAAAAGTGACAGCGCAATACACGCTGTAGAGCAACATCTCTTTCGCACTCGTGATAATATTACTTTCAGTTTTGGTGGTAGACTCCCAATTGCTCCTCGTCATTACTTATCAGTGTAAATTGCATAACAACAACATTTTTTTAGAGCTCAAGGTGTACATTCATACAGCTTTATACAGCAGTGAAATATTCATGTTTATTAGTATTAAATTAATTAATTGATTCTAAGTACCACATTGGTAAGACTAAAACCACTTAATCAATACTAAGGCAAAAATAACGTATAAGAAATAATTTTTATACAGTACCAAAAGATTAAGAACATTGTTATACAACGTAAGTTTAAAATTATTATTGTCGCGATATCAGCCGTCAGTTAATTGTGAAATTGGTATTTAACAAAACCATTGTACGAGATTTTAATTTTACACACTAAAATGCTGTTAATCTTGTGGTAATATATACTGCGGCGCTTTGAAATATACGTCGGCCAAATGAAGGAAACAAAATATATTTTTTAACCAATATGCAAATGTCTTTAGAGTAATATTACAAGAGTTTAAAAAAATACAAATAACAAAACATTAATTAGCCAAATAACATAGTATCAATACATAAAATATTAATGTTAATATGCTTTATACATGATACATTAGAATTAACTTTATTTGTAACCTAGAAGCACCCATATTATGGTCAACATTCTTAAAACTATTTTTTATAATTAAGTCTTAATCATAGATATAAGTATTGAGGTATGGACAGGTTCATCTGATAATACTATACTTTTATTATCACCCCAAGAAAGAAGTTTTATTGCTATATACTTCATGCCTATATACTAAATACATATTTACATTGGCTTTTCATATTTGAAACTATGTAATTATATTAAGCAATAAAGCTTGTTAAAACGAAACTTAAACTCCTGATCTAGAAAAACTCAAAATCCTATTTTCTAACTAATATCTTTAAAATAAACAGCTTTAGATAACTATGTTAGAGATTGACATGAATATGTGATTGTTAATAGCAATATATTTAATTCATGCAAGTAGGGGGTGGAAGTGAGAGAGCACTACAAAATATAATGCCCTGTTTCACTTCCCTGTTTGACGTAAGGCCCCCACACATTATTGCAAGCAGAGAATGCACCTACTCATGTTGACACCTCTGAAGTATTATTCCCATCAACCTCCATCGGTTCATTGTTATCATTTTTATCCTTTATCTCAATATGTATAGATGTTCCAGGGTCAATATGGATTTGAACTTCCCTACTGGCTTCCTCCTCATCCAATTTCAATTTAGCTAACTCCTGTTGTTTCAACAACTGCACACCTTTTGTCTCTTGTATTCTATAGAAGTTCTTTATCCACTTCTCATTCCTTATACAATCATGGTCATTGTTGCCCCCAAACAGTCTTTTGTTCAACTGTTTAATTTTCTCCACATTTTCTCTGATTTGTTCTTCATTTTCTTTGATTTTGACTCTGTTTTCTAGAGCAGCATTGTCTGCATGTGACAGTTTCTTAGGATTGTGTTGTGAAAGGAAATTTTCATCAGCTTCAAATGTCTGATTCAACTTATCTATGTCTGACCATTCTGCGGCAGACATTATGGAGACAGTTCCTTGTGACCAGCCACTCGGTCTGCTTCTATAACTTGCTACTTCTTCACTGGTAGCTAGCTCATTATCCTCTTTCACATATATCATGTCCATCATAAAAGGATATGCACAATCAAGGTTTTCACATATTACTGTTTTCTCATTATAATTAACAAAGAATGATTTAACTACTGAACTGCACATTGGACAGATCTGAAAAAAAAATGGTTATTATTAGAGCATATATTTTATAAACATTTTTCATTTTGTACTAAATAGTAAAAAACACAATGACGTCCTGGGTAAATAGCACCACCTTTACTAGAGAGAATGTTTAAATTACCACACAGACGTACTTTGCAGTAGTTATCGAGTAGCCGGTGGTCAGGCATACATGAAGGAATCTGAAATATTATTTTAATGATAGTATTTAATTGTTGATGGAAAACGCATGACATAGAAGTTGATACGAGTCGTACAATAATTATTTCATTAATTACATTTACATTTATGTCATATACTCATGTAATTTATACTTAATAATGAATTCAAATGAATTCTCAAAAAAAAATATAGTCAATATGATAAGTTGAGGACCATGAGAGGTTAGGCGGCGCGGGAACTATTAAAATAGTATACGGAGGTGACTTACCGTTCCACAAAAACCATTACCTTCCTCGTTCTCCATCTTTACTATATAACTAAAATAATCTAATGTTTGACCTATACACAAAAGATTAGTTTAGACTGCTACATTATTTAAAATAATTTAAATAACACAGTTCTGAAAATTAAGAAAACTTTGAATGACAGCGATGTCCAAAACACACTCAAGTACTGACAAGTGACAACTGTCCTGTCTGTCAAATTACGTTAACCCATGCCCGTTCTATGCAGCTAAGAACATTTTTCTCATAGTTTTAGGATGAAAGTAGCATGATAATTATAGATGTAGGACGGACAAGATATTTAAAGTGATTTCTAAAGTTTTTAAGACGTGAAGAAAATAGTTTTGGACATTGGCCGATGTTTTATTTTTTGTGAAGTATTTGAGATAACGTACGTAACGTTTAACGTACCGTAAATAAACTAGATCTGAGTAGTACCACGTCTGTGGTTTTTAAATAGGCATGACGAAAGTTACTAAGAAAAAAACCACCAAACAAAACTATTCAATAAATGTAAAAAATGCATCGGAATAATAAATAACTGAAAAGTTAACAAAAAATATTGCATTTCATGTGTCAAATAAAAATTGGCCGTATAAATATGTCACAATATGTGATACTAAGGTCATTTTGGTCAATAATCGTGGTTTTTAGATATTTTATTAATAGTTTTATAATTTATGGCAGTTCCTACCTATCTGACACATCATTATCATTTAAGGAGTATCTATAAAGAAATACTAAGTTTTCATAAGCTAAAAAAGTTCCTAATTAATATAGGAATACCGCAAGACTCTTTTTAAATGATAACAAACGTTAAAATCGAGCCCATTTTAGATTTCATTGCTGATGTTAGTAACTTTAATGGAACGCAGTTTAGTACGCAAATGTTATTCGTACAGTCGGTGAAAATGTGAACTAAAACCAAACCGCAGAAAATCATGTCAAATTGACAGAACTCAATGCAATGACAGTGCTAGAGGCGATGCTAGCACCGGCACATTTAACTTTGTTTTAAACAGGGAACTTGGTGACAATCGTGAAGTTCGACATAGATTCGATAGCAGACAGGACACCACCGTATAAAGAAACGAACAAAAAAAAATACCAGCAGCCAGAGACGAAAACTTATCTTTCCTTCCCTTTAGTTGTGGTGCTTTGATAAAATCATTACTGAAGGAGAAATTGCTGCGAATAGGTCGCATTACTGTGATTTATCACCTATAACAGTGCTTTAATTCTATCTGATCGTAATACCTTTAGTCAAAATGCCCAACAGAGCAGTGTGTGTATTGAACGGCGATGTCAGCGGCACAGTTTATTTCGACCAAAAGGTAATACTTTTTCTACATGCATGAAACTTCTTACAAACAGGATTTCATATAGGTGACCTTGAAAGACCAGCGAAATGACTTGTGTTTGTTTGGTAATAATACTTCTCAACTGGAGTGGGTACCTACCTATTTCTTATCGTAAGATGGTTCTAGAAGGTTAAGTAATTATGAATTGTATGCAATTATATAGGTAAGAAATTATAATTGATAAGCAACTTCATACATGAATAAAATTATCCAATATATGACTCCATAGATTCCTTCACATGACCAGTTTGAACAGCTCAACATGTATAAATGATTTCTGCATCAACATAATGATTTATCAATTTAAAAGATTAAAAAAACTGAACTGTGCATGCAATTTATGTTATATGTATTTTAATCCATGTGCAATACTTCCCGCACAAGTAATGTCTAAGAAGTGTAAAATAGGTAGTTTTTATGTACCTAACTAGCTTGTAATTTTCAAACTAAACCAATTTCAAATCATGCTTAAACAATACATAATATATCTGATGCATTTTAATCTAACACCTCTTTGCAACCATGAAGAATGGCTGTATAAATAATGACCTTTGCATTATTACAAGTCCAAATATTACATCATATGAACCAAAATTATTATAGCAATATTTGTTGCCAAGGAAGGATTTTCATGAAGTATCATATTATTTTTTATGCCACATAGATTATGTCCCACAGGTTTATACTATCAGATTTATTATTATAGACTAAGTTTTGTACAATTACAAAATGTATTTACAATACAAATATTCTTGTAATAACTTATCATTATTTTAATTTCCAGGATAACGAGTCTCCAGTAGTTGTCACCGGGGAAGTCAGAGGTTTAAAAAAGGTATGTTATCATAAATTATTCATATGAATAAATTTCCAAAGTATTATGCTCTTTAGAGGAAACAAGAAAACATATAATATACCACTCTTGCACTCTTGGTCAGTCATTTCAATTCTGGATCCATTTCCAAAAGTCTTACTTAAAGATCCATGATACATATTTAAAAGTTGCCATGCTGTGATAGATTGCAGTTTACAACATAGTCATCAATGATGTGGTATATTTAATTTAACAATATATGTATAACACTACCTTCACCCCTCCCACTCTTAATAAATAAAAAGCAATTTAACTTATTATACTTTTTCAAATGCAATTGAAATGAAATAATAATAAAAGTAAATTATAATCATAAATATTCGATATCATTGTTTAAGTCATTATAGTCATAAACTATAATATTTATTAAATTGAATTCCAACCTTATTGAGGTTGGACTTAAAAGTAGGTATGTATCATGATTGTTAGTCTGGAAAGGTAAGGTACAAGGAAAATAATGCATTGTATGATGTAATACAAACTTCACTTCAATTTGTTTACTAAACCAAGTTAACAACTAATATAGAATTATAAAGTGTATAAAGCCGACATAATTTTATCATTATGTTACTTTACATAATCAGTAAATAATCAAGTGTACCTACTGGCCTGATTTTTCCTACGTCATATTATTAACTAATACACGCTTTTAATTCTTCATGCTGGCTATAATAGTAGTTCATATAATAAAAGTCCAATGTGAAAACAATCAAAATGACGACGCATATTTTAACATTTAAATAAACTAAACATGTCATGGTGACGTATAATTTAACTTGCACCTACCTACTTATTATCAAACAGTTATCAAAAAACAATGCTGAGGTCACATCGTGTGGCGTAATACACCAGTCAACACTTCATGTGAACTTTGAATATATTAATGTTATTAATGCTAAATACGTGTCTAACGATGTGCTGCCGAGTAACGCGGTATGTAACTACGTAGGTAGTATACCTGCTTTGGTATTTGCATAGAACAGTCTAGTTTCAAAATGAAAAGGAAGAGAAGTAAAAAAATCTATGATTTGTTTCTCATTATTTATGCTCATTTAGCGCCGTTTACTAAGTTCTTATCGGTGATTACGAATAGTTCCATTTTGTGCTGATTTAGAGTATTTTGGTACCCTGTTCCACCTGTTAAACCTATTGTTCTTTTCTATAGTATCATCCACAGAAGAAAACAATAATGTTTGAGTTATTTTTATCACACTGTCAATTTATAAAAGAGAATCTGAGCGCTCACAGCTTCTCATTACAAGCAATAAAATTACGTAATTTGGTCCATATAATAGCATAAAAGGCCTAAATAAGATATTACTATAATATTTTGCCAATTGAAAACACTGGGAAAGATAAACTAGACATATTTGAGAAATAGTTACACAGCCTTGCTTGATAACCTCATCCATTACTATTCCAGGGTAGCCATGGTTTCCACGTTCACGAGTTCGGCGACAACACGAACGGCTGCACGTCGGCCGGCGCCCACTTCAACCCCTACAAGATGGACCACGGTGCCCCCGACTCCGCCATCCGCCACGTCGGTGACCTCGGCAACATCGAGGCCGACGCTGACGGAGCCGTGGCTAAGGTAACTTACAAGTGGAACATCGTAAATGAAAATATGTATCTTTCTTGTGCAAAGTCGTCACCTCCTCTGACCGATTGGCGTGGTTCATACTCCAGCCACAAATCATTAGACTGGGCTTAGTCGCGACTCTTTTCGGAGGCTTATGTGCAGAAGGGGACTACAACAAGCTAATGATGATTTAATGATGAATTATTTTTCGGATTATTTTTCTTAAATATTTGTTCCAAGAATTTTATATTACATGCGACTGCTGCCGCCTGCTTACCTATATAAATTATACATACATCATATCTAAAATTATTGAGATAAAACATAACATGGCAATTTAATTACTTAAAATTTTTTAATTACTTAAAAAATATTGTTCCTTCATTCTAGCGTGGTGAATTACTTTTTACTCATTCTATAGTATGAATTTTGCTTTAAATAAAAAATAAGTAGCTTTCGTGTTTCCTAAATGTAGCAACGTTTACTTACATTGTCATAACAAATTAGATAAGTAACATTATGTAACTAATTATTTCAGATAAGCTTATTCTATATAACGGCTTCCTATTAAGTACGATGGTTGTTACAGGTATGCATTCAGGACTCCAAGATTTCGCTGGTGGGCCCCAACAGCATCGTAGGCCGCACGCTGGTGGTACACGCGGACCCCGACGACCTCGGTATCGGCGGCCACGAGCTCAGCAAGTCCACCGGCAACGCCGGCGCCCGCCTCGCCTGCGGCGTCATCGGACTCGCCAAGATCTAAACACCCCTACCAGTCACCGTACGCTGTTACTGTAGTATTAGCAAGTTATGTCCGCTTACAACTTCTTTCTCAGGGTTAAGGGAACACCACTAAATACTACGGCGTTATATGCCCATGTTACTCAAAGTACACTGGTGTTAGTAGGAGATTGAGTATCCCTTACCTGGACTGTCGTATAGTGCCTCTTTAAGTGTATAGTTTGGATATCTAATACTAGTGTAATCGTTGGATCAGGGTTATAATCTTGGAACTTGGAGAACAACTGCAATACAGATGGAATATAAATGTAGTTAGAATATAAGGCTCTGTTGATGATGTCATTTTATTGCATTCCTGGCCCATCTCAGTGAATAAATTATTGGAATCGTTTTTATTTTTATTTTTTATGTTGGTGCAGGGCGCATGATGTATTAATGTCGGCTGTATCAGTTTGTTTCAATAAAACATTCTGAATTAATGTTAGTATTTTATTTATTCTTTGATACTTCACACCCCCAGTGAGCATAATCTTACTAATATTATTAGCATAAAAGTTTTATGTATGGATGGTTGTTCCTCTTTCATGAAATGAAATAAATGATTTAGACGAAACTATGTACACTGATACCTTATAACATAAAAGGAACAAAGGATGATTATAATCCTGATTTTATGTTCATATTATTTCTTTGCTTAGTATACCTTTCTAGAAATGATTGCAATGAATATTGACATCAATAAGGAGTAGGTACTCCATGTTATGACAGTAGATGCAAATTACATAATTTAACACTTAAAACTATAATATAATATATAAAATTCCCTTGTCACGATGTTAGTTACCGTACTCCTCCGAAACCGAGCGATTTTTATGAAATTTTGTATGCATATTGGGTAGGTCTGAGAATAGAACAACATCTATTTTCCATACCCCCAAGTGATAAGGGTTGCTCACACTAAAAAAAAATATTTTATGGACGAAATTGTTGGTTTTTTAACTAGAAAAATAAAAATTCGGCAAAACAATGTTTGCTGGGTCAGCTAGTAATCTAATAAAACCATTTTATTATATCATGAATACTTTAATTCACCAACTGAATACACAACATGCCCATTATTTGTGAAGAAGGCAGAACAGCAACTGTCCTGTGCTTGAAACATTCTTGTGCTGCCAGTCTTCCACTTCCAAAGACTGTTCTCATCACTCTGAACACTCACACTGGCCCAGTAGTTATCCATCTCCCTAGTACCCACATACTCAGCTACCTTTTCACACACCTGACTAACCACAGTAGGTGTTATAAAACCTTTTACTATTAAAATGGATATTCTTCCAGTTTTTAAAGCATAGTCACTGTCAGGCTGACTGTACATACTGATATACTGCTCTGTTGGAGTTATATCAACATCATGAGCAAGCAAACCAACCCATTCAACCATCTCTTCAATATCTACATCTTTTAAAACTGGTATTTCGTTAACAAATGGTGATACACTTCTTGATTTTAATGAATGCACTGATATATTTACATTTCTGTCACTGAAGTATTTTGCTATTGATGATGGGCAAATATCTTCATTGTTTGGCTCCCAAGTTATGTTTAAATCAAACAGTTTTAACTTATCTAATCCTGACCTTACTTTACTATAGTGTGTTATGGTTTTAAGATCTATTTTCACTTCATAGTAATTGTAAGGTCTCTTTGTTCCTTCTAATCCTAATGTTTGGAAAGTATAATCAAGTACGTGCAGTACGAGATGTCCATCTGGGGTGATCGCAACACAATTCTCTATCACACAATTCCGACCCACACTCAAACAGTGTATCTTGCCAGTTTTCACGAAACATTCTATAAAAGTTGGTTCTACAAATTCTGTCAATGAACAATTTGTTAACTTATAATAATCGGTATCTTCTGTGACTACATCTTGAATGAAGCTAGGTGTCTTTATTTCGTCGGGGCAGGTAACTATTAAACTCTTGAAGTAATAATTCCTTAGCAAAAAGTCTTTGACCGACATGAAATCCATATTTTCTTTATGTGTTACCATGATTTTTGGTGGCGGGAAGTTACAGACTTCCGGACACAGCATTGTTAATATTTATGTACTTTGTTTCAAACTTCTTAGTGCTAAAGAACGTAAATTAAAACACAATAGCTTTTTGCTTTGATTGATATAACCTCAAATAAAATTGTACGCACAGCTGCGGCGGGCCGCTTTGTTTTGACTACTTTTGACATTTGAATTATTTGTATAGTTGACACTGACAGGAAGGTTAGTTTACGAAGTATGACTGAAATTTCGAATTTAAATGCAAAATGTCAATATCAAGATTGCTCACAGCTTACTTCTATAGGAAGAAACCTGTACCAAGTTTTGCGACATTTGCATTGAGCTACGTTTGCATTAAAAAATAAAACGATAAAATTCCGAGTCTTATTTAATATCACATTACTGGTCCTATCCTAGTGATTTTGATTTCTACAACGACATAGTCCGAGTTATTCAATGAAAAGTTCGTTTGCTGGCACGGCCTTGTATAGAGCTTCCACACCTTCGACGACACGTGCTACGATGGCGTGAACGATTGGTGGTGCTATCTCTTGCATAACATCACGCCAGTTTGTGTTAACAAAGTCTTCTACTGGACCGGCTGGAAATGATACAAGTTATAGTTATAAATTAGTATTACAGAACAGGCTATTGGTGTTACTTGTTGTGTTTGTTAATTTAAGGGGAATTCCGATTTGATTTCAGTATTTTATTTTATTTCTTACCTAGGATTTTGTTGCCATTGAAGAGGTTGTCGAAGTCGAACCTGGCGCTGGTTTTCACCTGACTGGCGAACTTCCAGCTGTCGATATGCCAGTGCTGCTTGCCGTCAGCGCCGGGCACAGTCTTCAGTTCCGTCGTCGTTTTGATTACAATGTCACCTACAATAAATAACAATTACGTTCAAATAACGTCCAAGTGTTTTACAAGGACCGACTGCCTATCTGACTTCCTCGACCCAGTTACCTAACACTCCTTAGCCCTTAGTTGACTGGCTGTCACACTACCTAGCCCCTTACCCTCCCTAATGACCGTCAAACATGTATAGCAATAACAACCAGGACCCACAACTTAACGCGTCTTCATGATACAAATGGTCACCCATCCAGGTACCTACCATATCAAGCATAACAAAAACTGTGATTGATCAATTGGTGTAGTTGTAGATTAACCCCAAGCCTTTACTTTTCTATTCTCCTCCATAGAAGATAGTTACAAAAAATATTCGAAATAGCATGTCCAGGCTGACTTACGTATCTTGATGTTGTATTTTCCTTCTCCCTTGATGGGCAACACGAGGAGCTGGCCGTCCAGCTTGTACAGACCGTTCAGGTCCACGCTGCAGCGGATCGTGACAATCTGCTTCGCTTTCTTAATGTCGTGTCTGTAAATAAACACAAGTTATTAATATGTATTGAACTACAAGGTTACTCCTTCTGTCAACATTATTTGAATAAATTAGTTCTACTTACACTAACTTCTTACTTAAATGTGAGGTAATAGAGTACATAACAATATTGTGTGTTACAATTGACACCGCTTATTGGTTTAGGTACCTTTTTAAATTCTTGTTTTAAAAAAGAATACGACTCCTGCATTAAATGAAGGTAAGAAGGAAAAAATAATTTAAATCAACAATAAAGAGTATTCAAAAAAATTACAAATTATATATAAATGTCGTTTATTTATTAAATACTAGCTTTTCGCCCGTGGCTTCCCGCGTCTAGGTCGGTTATATCGCGTTTCCGAGAGAACTCTTCAAAAGTCCGGGATAAAAACTATCCTATGTTCTTTCTGAAGGTCAACTCTATCTCTGTACCAAATTTCATAAAAAACAGTTCAGTGGTTTAGACGTGAAAGCGTAACAGATAGACAGAGTTACTTTCGCATTTATAATATGTGTTTTTATAAAAAATACACCATTATAACAACAGAATCCGATGGAATTTAATTAAATCTAGATAGGTAAGTAAGGCGGCACATAGTTAATCCATGTGGTGAGGTCTATCTTTGGATTGAGCCTTAACCTAATAAACTTTAGTACTTAATAGATCACATCCGTTTTCATCGACAATAGAGGATAAATAATCGTGATTTAAATGGATACTTTATGATCTGTTTATGGCTTTACTTAACAATGGCTGCCCTCGAGACATCTGTTCACTATCACGTTCACTTAGGATACACCTGGAGACTGGTCGTGGAAGACATAGGAAATCCGATCAAGTGCAAGTCGAAAAGTTCCAAAAAAGTAATAAAAGGACTGTTGCTTAACCTTGTATTTTTGTTTAATTTTGTTGTTATGGCGGCAATAGAAATATGAAATCGGTGCAAAATTTTAACTGCGCAACTCTAGCTATGACGGTTCATGAGAAAGTCTGGTGACAGACGGACAGAGAGCGGAGCCTCGGTAATATTGTTCTGTTCTTACTTTTTCGGTATGGAACCGTAGAAAGGAAAAATAAAATATATGGTAGAAACATGAAATGGGTATCATTTCGAAAGAAAGTAGCATGATGAGAGCTATTGACACAACTATTTTGGCTGCACTTAAATAGGTATCTTCGCAATGCATCTTGAATCTTCGCTTCATCGTTTTCTCAATTAGGTACTAGAATTTCTAAAAGGACACGACAAATGGAAAAAGCAAACAATAAATATCTAAGTACACGTTGACACGATTATGTGAATGTTGACAGAACCAATATTAAGAAAAGAAGGATCCAATCCAACAGAAACCTTGGTTTGTTGACTCAGATTCTAAGGAAGCGCAGCCCTTGTTTTGTAGCTCGTATATAGATATGTGTAGGTATAGGGATATCCCGAACCCGTTGTAATAATGAGAATGTGGATAGTAGATTCAGTAGGCAAACCAGGGTGGGACGGCAAAACGCATTTTTATTTTTCCCAAAAGAGACGATGCATCCATTTGGGCAGATCCATGTATGAGAAATGGACAGTTTTCGTTACTCAGGATTTTTACCGCTTTTTGACACTTAGTCTTACATGTGTAGATGAATGAAATATATTATATGCATAGAAATAATAGAAATAATTAATCATTAATTATACATAAATTCCAAGTGTCTTTCTACAGGGTAAAGCAAACCGCTCTACTATGTTGCTACTGATTAATTAACATTTAATTGTTACAACGAAGCCATCGTTTTATGAGAATTACATCGAATGCGAGGTAAATTCGCACGCACGTACCTACGACAGTAAAAGGCGTTTACATTACAAGAGTTTAATATCAAAATATTAAACTTATTTCCGCAAACAACTAATTATTTAAAGGTAGAAATAATTAAGCTCTCAGGAAAACTTTATATTTTTAGAATAATAATTATTGCCGAATGAAAAATTAAGACAAGTCTTGCCTTGAACTGCATTCATGTTCACAAAATATGATTTTGCAAATCCTTTAGATTAGGCAAACAATTGATACTAAATATTGCGCTAATAGCTTAACCTTTAGCATTTAAACAATCAATTTAGCGACTATTATTACACAGATTTATGACGAGACGACGATGATTTTTTTTGTGTTGCCACAAAATGTGATGCAAAAGAAGTCTAACCTGTATTAACTGTCTAATATTCGTTTCTTCTTGACGACTTTGCATTAAAAAAACACACTCAACAATATCGCTTGGTAATCTATATTGCAACAGACTAACTAACTTATTAATAAATACTAGATACTTGCCAAGGCAATGAAAAAAACGACTCACTTGATTCCATCAACATTGCATCCCTTCATGCCAGTTACTGTGGTGTCTTTGAAGGTCAGGGCTAGGCCTCCTTGGTCGCCCTTGATGACCTCCAGATGCATGGGGTCTATAGACTTGATCCCCAGCTCGGGAATGCCGGCGGCTATGATGGGCAGTGCCGCCTGTGCCGATGACACGATGCAGGCATTGTCTCCACCTTTGCAGGGCTTTATGAAGGGAGCTGCGGGGAAACACAGTTTGTAATTAATGAAACAACGCCATCTAGCCTTAAACTAAGCAAAGCCTAAAGCTATGAGATGATTACTAGACAACTGATAAATCTAATATATAAAATTCTCGTGTCACGATGTTAGTTACCGTACTCCTCCGAAACGGTACGACCGATTCTTATGAAATTTTGTATACATATTGGGTAGGTCTGAGAATAGAACAACATCTATTTTTCATACCCCTAAGTGATAAGGGTTGCTGACACTAAAAAAAAATGTTTTATTTTTTGGACGAAATTGTTTGTTTTTATTTTTTTATAATGTGGCATTAAAACTACATACAATTAGAAAAAAAAATCGGCAAAAAAACGTTTGCTGGGTCAGCTAGTATACTTATAAAAATATCTACATTAGTATTACAGCTAAATTATAACCCGGCTCACAAAAACTGCTCTTGCTTATCACACAATTAATTGCCTGGGTGGGAATCGAATTTTTGACTTCCAGTAGTTCCAGTACAGCAGTCAGGGCCCCAAACCACTAGACTATCAGGTTAGACACACCACTTTATAAAATAGGGCAATTGTGTAAGAAGGATGACGCATTCTATGGTGATGAGGGATGATCTCTTCGACAACTGTTTGAGATGAAGATGATAGCGACCGATAATCTATACTAATAAATAAACCTGAAGAGTTTGTTTGTTTGTTTGAATGCGCTAATCTCGGGAACTACTGGTCCAAATTGAAAAAATATTTTTGTGTTGAATAGACCATTCATCGAGGAAGGCTTTAGGCTATAAACCATCACGCTGCGACTAATAGGAGCGAAAATACAATGGAAAATGTGAAAAAAACAGGGGAGGTATAAATCATAACTTATATCTTTAACCCACGGGGACGAAGTCACGGGCAACAGCTAGTATAAATATATTTGTATAATAAATTGTATTGAAAATATAAAGCAGTTATGTTGACTTTGATTTGAGAGGAAAAAATATGAGTTTTTTTTTATTTGTGATAAAAGTTAACGAGTGGATGTAAGAGTACGAAAAAGTGAAGGGAAATACGGAAATCCAAAGACAGATCAGGTTGTACAAACCGTGTCCAGAAGAACCGAATAACATCATAATTAAAATATATATACTTAGTCTAGTACCTTATTTTGCAGCGACTTCCTTGACGGAAAATAATAATTAAGAATTACTAATTTGCGAGTATTTACGCTTGCTTACGCCCTTGCATTTTATTGCACTCTGTCATAAGTATTGATGATTTATTTAAATTCCTATAAGTACTACGTATGTTTTAATTACCTAGCCGACAGGATATTGGAGAACTTATTGTTAAGTATGTGCCACATCAAAAATTGTTCATTAATTTAAATCTCAATAGGCTTTAAAAGAGAGTTGAGAAATGAAAATTTGCTCCTCACGGGGAAGTAGAATTACTGCCTACTTTTGCTTGGCATTTGCTGTTATTTTTTCATATAGACGACTATAAAAATTAGACAAAACGAAATAAAGGATACCTACATAATATATATGTACTTTCTAGAACACTTCAACAAAAAGTTTTTCAAAGACTTGATATAAAAGTTCAACTAACTCGGATTCCCACTCACCTGACGCAGATTTCGCGCCCAAAATCACAGCAAGGAAACAAAAATATGCGATTACAGTCATCGTAGCACAGCCGCAGAAATCCTGCGCCACTATGAGGTGTACGTACCTCACGCTATACTTATATGAGAGGCGGCAGCTCGCTACGTCACTCAGGCATTGTCAACAGACAATTCTGACTACTTTTAAGGGGATACACTTCTTCAATATTTCCATTACTTGACCATGAGATACAAGTTTGGCGAGTTGGATTTGAGATCTTTTGTCGCATTTTATTTTAGAGCTGAAATTTTTAAATGATATTTTTTTGCTTATCCTTTTTTATCGATATGCTTGTGGAGTGTTATTTGCTGCACTAGAATACAGTTTTGTAAGCCTTTATTTAATAACTTCACCTTTGATCATAATCCCTGATTTGGAGTGCTCTCTTTTATACACGATAAGGTTTCCTAACTCGTTATTGATAGCTAATTAGAACTGTAGTTACGACTTTTAGAGCGACAACCAACATTATTTAATAGATTATGATTACTGTTTTTTTCTTTTCACGAAACTCATCTTCATATGACTCATAACAGGATACGATAATCTGTTTCTAGCTTTTCTTCCTTTTTAATTTATCGGCAGCTTGCCACTAACTATATTATTGCTTTCTTTGGAGAGAGGTCCTCCCCTTAATTGCACTAAAGAACTTGGAACCACAACAGCGTTTTGCCTTGATCTTGAAATTTGAACTACGACGAACAATAATAATCGTTCATAAATTACCGATAAACGTTATTCATCATAAATCATTTCTGCTGCAGTACATTATAAAATTATAGAGTAGGTACCTAGCTTATTTGATTCGTTAAAGAAACTTTAATTACCTATTAAATAATAGGCTATGTTTGCGCTTTGTCGAAGTCTGCGCAAGATGAAAACAAATGGGCAGTTTGAGTAAAAATCAACACCGACTCCCTATTAATATTATAGTCAATTGCTCCTCGATTCAACATGTTTCAGGCAAATAAGCATTTAAATGAAATATAATATTTCTGATTTATTTGATTAAAAATGCATACGACCTCCATTGTGAACCTATGCAGTATCTCTAGACTACTGGTCGTGCGCATAAATTTTATGATGTGTTTATGGGTTTTAACAAAATCACTTGACCTTTGAGACACATAGGTATTAGGTGTTCACAGAATTAAGTCGTAAAGAGGTGTAAACATATGCAAATTATACGAGTAAATAATGTTACCTATTATGTAGGTACTACTTGAAGTTATACTGCTTATCGAAATAAAAATGTGTGACCCTTGTTTATGATACGTCTTTCATTTATCACATATATATTTTGAGGTGTTTAATAATGAAACATAGCGTCAATCCTGTTGGCCAGAGCTGGAGCAACACAGCGTAGAAATTAGGACTTTGGTCGTTGTGACCGCAGGTCTACCACAGTCGACCAAAGTCCTACTTTTTGGGGTAATGATAGGTTTAAGCCAATCAGCTGACAGGCCAAGTATAATACAGTGGGACCGTTCTTCGCGTCCGCACTTATAAGGAGTGAAGGGTGGGCCCTTTACACCCCTATTCTGAGAAGAAGTAGGTATAACGAGACTAGCCAGAAGCATGTGCAAAGGATTCCATAAACTTGGCCAAGGTTGAAATCTCGAAGATTTTTACTTCGATTACCCTTACATTATAAAGTTAAATTACTTAAAAAGGTTTTATTTTCATCTGGAATTTTACTCTGATACGAAATAATCTATTCGCCTCCCAAAAGCTCTAAATTTTTTCAGTGTCATTTGGAACATATTGCAAATTGACCTTGACAACATAAATTATAGTTAATTTAAAGAGCTCTCCATGACGGGACTGCAAGCAAAATTCCACCATCTCCATTTGGACCTACCCTTGCTAAACCTTCAAACCTCGTGAAAAAGGTGTCCTGATTCTTAACAACTGAATAACACGCCCTGACATAAAAGCCTCACGTACTAACCATGATCTTGATATTTGAACCGCAGTTAGCATTAATTACAATTATTGTCATCTCGTAGTTTCCTTTGTTATAAACTACCAATGTGATGTCGTGTCGTCGTGCCTGCATTACATTATATTGACTAATGATGCAAGTTTATTAAGTAATAGTGGATGAGGAGGAAAAAATATTCCATTGCGGATATTGCAGCTTATTCTCTTGGTAACAGAGTAGGTGTAGTCTGCACCGGACGACTGTTGAAGCAATCACATTTTCAAAACATCAAATTCAGTGAGTAACTGCTGTATTAGGCATAGTTTAAATAGATACTAGATATCTTTACGTACAAGCCACTGAATAATTCTGTCACCTTGTTATAAGGTCTCAGTTTACCGACTTCTTTCGCTGCCTCTACTTTGCGCGACATAAATGACTCATCGCGACTCGTTTTAATTTTTTCGTCATTTTCTTGGTCTATGCTTCTACACTCAACCTGAAGTATGCTCAGCAGGCGAGGAGGCTGAAGCCTGACGGCGTTATTCCTTCACTAAGAGATTTCTTTTGCATGTATGTGAAAATAAAATTGAGATGCGAAGAAGAAACGTTACCGTAAAAGATAATTGTGTGACATTTTTGCGTCTTCTTTTTAATATTTCATCTTAGGCAGCCAAGCTGGCCAAGACAACAAAACCCAACTGGGTTTTCCCCGTCCGTACTAAGTTAAATAAATGCAAGTAAGTAGTGTTTGCTGACTTTGAATTAATGATCAAATAAGACAATAATATTTTGAAATGCTTTTGAGATCTTCCTGCATTAACTTGAGTAAATAAAATATTTTTAAGCTAAATTATAAAAGTTGGCTCGATTTTTAACTTAATTAGAATCTCAGCTATACAACAACAAATACTGCGGCAAATATTGAGGCTCTGCTGAGTGTCCGTCCCCCTGTCAGTTCGTCCGCCAACAGGCTCTATCTCATGAAAGGTGATAGCTGGTCAACAGATTTTTTTATCGAGAATGTATTTATGATACCGCTATAAATAAAAATAAAAAAATCTTATAAAAAAATAAATACAATTTAAATAAATACAAAATAAGTTTCAACTACAACCTTAAAATTCTGTTTTTGTGTATTTAGTGATGGTCAATGAGGTACTTATAATGAGATAACTACCCTATTAATTTAGCTACTTTGTTGTTGTAGTTTTGCGTAAACGTATTTCAACATAATTATTTAGCAACAATAAAACATAAATGGTAGTGAAGATTGAATATGGTTTATGGCTACAAAAACATAGTTACCATAATTTCTGTAGTTACAAGTTCATGGTCATTTAACATATAGCCGTAGTACCTATTTGCTTGGCATACGTAAATGACGACGTCAATGGATAAAACACACATCTATATAATAGGTCACACGAGGTAAGTATGTAAGTATATAACCTCCATGGTAAGCTGACTACAAACCTATTCATGAAATAAATCCTAATGCTTATGTCGTCCTGGCATATACATCAGGCCGCCTTAAATCTATTGCTTTTTACTTTACTATTGCTACCTTAAATACCAGTCAAGTGGGAGTCTGATTTGCGACACTGAGAGAAAAGTCAAAATATAGGATATGAAGAAAAAACATAAAACTTATGAAAAAAATATTAATCATCATCTTTGAAAGTTTCAATTGCATGTCAGCGGTTCGTGAGATACAGTCTGGTTACAAACCCACCGACAGTGGAGCTTAAGCAAACCGTTGCTGTTTGAGTTCGGTAACCTGGTAATTAAAGCTAACTATAACAAAATCTTTCCCTTTGTGCGTCTGTCAAGTAAGAAATCAATGTTTGCCTACCGACCTTCTCTCGATATTGACGAATGGCGCCGGGAGCACACGCTTATACCGAGGATATAACACCTTTTTGAATGTACGGTAGTAAACAGAGCCAAGGCAACATACATTTCTGCATTCTATTAAACATTTAGCAACTATTCAATTGCAAAGGTTTCAAAAGAATTTAAGTTATTTCAATTTGTCAGGGATGTAATTAACTAAGAGCTAGTGTTAGATGCTAAGATAGTGACACATGTCTCTTGAAGGTTGTGTATTGACTGGAATTCTTTTGAAAGATATTGTCAAAAAATTCAAAGGTTAACCTTCAGAACTTTCCTGAATAGGTAAGTAGATATTATCTCTCCTTTTGAAGAATACTGCATAGCTATAGGTGTGATAGTATTGTTTTATATTTTTCTTGGATGAATTAAATTGTTTTTATTTTGTTTAAGAAAAAAAGGAAAGGAAGGTCTTGCCACGTTTCTTTATGGATTCTATGCTCAGACGATAATAATGGACCCATATTACTGAGGTTCCGCTGTCAGTTCCCCTGTCTGTCCGTCCGTCCGATTGTCACCAGTTCGTGTCCCATGCACCATGACAGCCAAAAAGTTGAAATTGAAGATGAGCCACGTTTTCATGGTCATGATTTTCTCGGGGGGTTACACGTGATAACTGTTTTGTTTATCTTTAACCTATTTATATGGAAACCTCTGTGATACCAGTCCGACTTGCACTTGACCGGTGTTTATTTTTAAGGACGAAACGTTTTACAATAGGCAAACGATACCCTGGACCCAAACTCAGGACAAGCATACATGGATCACGCTTGTGATGAATGCTGGTCCTACGCGGGGCTGAGATGACACGTGATATCTATGTAGTGTGTTTGGAGCCACGTGGCTTTCAGTGTAGATAAAATTGAAAATGTCATATTTTATTGAACAAGTTACTAGAGAACCTGGTCCATGACTGGACCCTTAGAAATGAACATAGCAACTTAGCTCGTGAACGCGGACACAATACACGCGCCTGACATACTTTACTTAGATGAACGGAAACATGTAAAATAAAAAGCTTAAGGCGTTATTGGAATAACGCAGAGCGTGTTTTGATTTTGCATGGGCGTGTGTCTCTCTCTCAAACTATTTTTAATGATATGATAACTAATGAGTAAAAAAATAATATTATCACATTCGATACAATAAATTCTGATTATTGTTGGCAAAATGCTTAGGATATAACAAATAGTGTCATTTATCATTAATCCAATTTCCATTAATTTATCGCCCATTGTCAATAGCGGAATTGGGGCCCAGATCATCAAAATCAAATGAGGAACAATAAAACAAAAGTTGGAAAACATAACTATATAACAAGTAACAGTACTATTGTAAAACGAGATCCTTGATGGGCACTTTGTTGAATAACTTGGTGGATTCGTCCACGATTTTGGCGACGATGGCCTTGACGATAGGTGGCGCCACCTCCTGGAAAATGTCGCGCCAATTCTCGTTGGCGAACGCATGTACGGCATCCGCTGAAATGTAGAGAATAAATAGGTTAATATGGTAAAGTCAAAAATATAAACTTGAACTTCAATGCGGTTAATAATGCGGTAGGTAGGTAGTAGATTTTGTAAATTTATAGCATGCAGACTCAGTAACTTTTGACACTATTTGAGCATAGAATTCACTTTCCCTTTGAGATGAGGAATATTTCATGGACTATTCTGAAGGAGATAAGTATCACTTGGAGAGGATGGGACAAACTAAGTCAGTTTTGAAAAAAGTGCAAATAGATATTCTCTTCCAAAAAAGAACTAAAGCCACTTTTTTGTGAAAATGTAAAATTTTTCATTCGAAAAGTATCGCAAATTCAAAGTTCATTAAGCACAGTCTGAGTACTAAGAAAACTAAAATTTAAATAATAAGTTAAACTTACAGAGAGCTTTGTTTCCGTGGAAGAGATTCCGGAACAGAAAATGTGCCCCGGTCTGGACCTCCGAGGTGTGCTTCCAGCTCTCCACCACCCAGTATGCGTTACCGTTCATCATCCTCTCGCCCACTTTAAACATTATCTTTACTACGATGTCATCTGGAATCAATATAGGATAGAATATAGTTTTCATAGAAACTTAGATATTTTTGGTAGAAAAAGGGAATCAAAAACAACAGTTCAGGGTCACGATTCCGCTATTTACAAATGAATGAATGAAAATTTAATTTAATTTGAGACTAATCGTTGTCTTAGGTTTTCCAGGGCATACTGAATTTCCAATTATTGAGTGATTGTGAATAATGTCATTTTAATCCAATTTCCATTCATGCGTTGGCCATTGTAAATAGCGGAAGTGGAGCCCTGCTTCAAGTTGTCATTTTGGACTATCATTAAAAATCTCGAATGTCTAAAAGAAAAGCTGTAAGAACTTACTTATTTTAATGGCGTATCTGCCAGTGCCGTCGATGGGCATGATGAGCAGCTTCCCGCCGAGCGTGTAGTTCCCCACCAGCATCACCGAGCACTTCAGGTCTACGAATGTGCTATGTGCGTGTCGCCTGGAAAATTACATAATGTTAAAGGACCTCCTTTTTAATTTTCTCCTGTGCTATTAGGAATTGACTTTTTTGAGGAGTCCACATACATTAAAATTAGACGCATAAAAACACCACGAACATTTCAGCTACGAGGTGGATTTAGGGCTGGAACTATACCAATCCCACTTTTCACAAAGTCCTTCTTTTATTCTACTTTATAACAGGACTTATAGGAAAGACGGGAGGCGGTACGAAAAGCCAGCAGTGGGTGATTCCATACTGTTATGATACTGATGTTTTCGTCAGTATAAGACAACTTCTACGATATCTATGTATTACTACAATTAATATCAACTGGTAACAGTTATCAGTGAGCATTAGGTACTTCCTACCTTGTTCTAGATGGTCACCAAAATAACCTCTTAATGAGTATCTGATGTGCTCCAATTAAAACGACATTTATAGAAACATATTAATTGATTAGTAACGAATTAGGAAAGTGAAGTGATTACTGTTTTCAACCGACTTCGAAAAGGCGGAGGTTTCCAATTCTCTATATATATGTTTTTTTTTTTGTAAGGACCTAATAACCTTGTAAATAAGAACTTCGGAATGGATGAACTGATTTTGTTGATTCTTTATTCAATTGACGAGAAATAGCTGTCATTTGGACCCATGAAAATTTAATCAAATTTGACTCAGTAGCTTAATGATTTGAAGTTGGTTATTTATGTTTATATTATAGTTAGTAAAACAATATTATGTAATAAGTATGTTAACTATGAAGTAACAAAATTAATTGACCAACATAACTAACTATACTTTACGTCAGTATATTAACTTCACCGGTAGTTCCGAAAAGAAGTCTTACAAATAAATCAATTATAGCTCTTCTTGTTTTGAGTCGAGTTAATACTTCCCTTTGATAAGGAAATAATTTCGATCTCTACATAAACGGCTACTGCACATTTCCTCTCTCTTAAAAAACACTTAAAACTTAATAAAATAAATAATTAATCCTACGATATTATTCAATCTAAATAATTCAACGCAACTCACTTGCAATGCAGGACCTCACAATTCCGTAGCCCCGTCACACTGGTGTTCCTGAAGTCCATGTCGAGGCCAGCCTGTGAGGTCCGGACCTGCTCCACGTGCATGGGGTCCAGCGTGGCGATGCCCATCTCGGGGATGCCGGCAGCCAGGATCGGCACCGCCTTCTGAGCTGACGCCCGTAAGCATGCCGTGTCCTGTTCCCTGCATGGCGTGATGAAGGGCGCTGAAACGTGAAGGTAAAGGTTTATGAACGTTTTCTTGAATTCCAAACAATTGTTCCAAAAAATGGCCTGTTGGTCTAGTGGTTAGTAACCCTGACTGCTATGCCAGAGGTCGTGGGTTCGATTCCCACCCAGGACAAATGTTTGTGTGATGAGCACGATCATTTGTTCTGTGTCTGGGTGTAATTTATCTATAATATGTATGTATTCAGAACTATATAAGTACGTTTATCAGTGGTCTAGTACTCATAACACAAGCTCTGCTTTATTTGAGACTAGATGGCGATGTGTGAATGTTGTCCAATATTAAAAAAAAAAAGTGTAAGTAATCTTCTTGATCAAATGTTATTTTCCTTTTAAAAAGAAAACGGAATAGTTCCAATGTTATTGTTTATTTTGGAACAATTTTTTGGAATCGCTGTATAAATAATTTGCTTTATTACTATGGAACACTCATTACGATTTAATATTTATGTTAGTTGACAAGTTGACGCACAATTTTTACAACAGACGATTATTTTTTATACCAATAGACCTGCACATTTACCGTTACACATTTCGGAAATGGAATATAAACATGCGAAGTAAAAATAAACGCTGACACAAACTATAGCTGAGTATGCAAGGTCGTGATTTATTTATTCGTAATATTTTATTCTTCGCCGATGACACTTATTTTAAATTAAATAATCCAAAAATAAATACAAGATGCTAGTGCGAGTCATAGTTTACATCTCCAAAATAAAGAAGATTTTGAAAAGTTCTACTCGTATCATTGATTATCGAAACCAGCTATGGTGAGATATATATACACTTATAAAGATAGAGCTACACAAATAATATATTTCTTAGTGGTAGTATCTAAAAGCTGGTGCCATACTCCGGCTATTAAAAACGAGTTCGAATCGGTTATGGCCCAGTATGTGGGACATGGACGACTGGTCTAATGTCTGTCAATGCCAAGGCTTAGGAATGATCTAATCGATCTCAGCTGAGGCAGGAAGGCCGAGCCCTGTATAATTTGCTGATTCCTCTTAGTTTTAGTTTTCTGTATAAATAGGTAGAAAATAACAAAAAGGATTGAACTACTTTCCTTAAATTCGGGGCCACCCTATACTTATCTCTACATCAATATATTGTAGGAGATTTGGGTAAAACACAATAAATCACACATGCTAAACTCTTAATTCCTTAATTAGATTTTCTCACTTAGTACGCACAACCACTCACCGAGACTACATCCAGCGATGCCGAAGACCGCGACACAAACTATCACTACACCCTTCATAGTTACGCCTATTAAGTGGACAATGCGTGTGCGCAACGATGCACTCACAATATATACCCGGTGACGCCGACGCCGCTGCAAATTGCCCTTAATGTTCAAAATACGAATGTCGACGAAATGTTTGGAGAAAGACATTTATTTGCTCCGACGTCACTATTTAATTGATCATTCCGTCTCATGTCTCTGCGAATTCTTGCATAATCTCGATCATTGCATTTTACGCTTTAAACGTATAATAATTTTATCAACTACCCTATTGTCTTAGTAGACACAATAGTGTTGACAATTTTGTTTTATATCCGTCATGTAAATTAACGCATAATATTGGATTACGTATTATTCTTATTATTGCTTTTGTACTGGTACCAGAGGGAGACGGTGAGAGAAAATTAGGTACGCATGATGTCAATCCTAGCTACAGTTACGTCACAACTGTTTACTTCTATCGATTTGTATCGTTTAGATAAAAGTACCTAATCTTCGAAATCTTTTATTGCCTCTCAGCTGAATGAAGGACGCTTGTAAATTTGACGTACTTATCTATTTATTTGCCGAAAATGAAATTATCCAGATCCATACCACCGGATTTTTCCGCAGACCACCACAAGGAAATTCGTTGAAGAAAAAGGATAAATCGTACCTCAGGTACTTAGGGGAAGAATCGGCTCAGTAGTTTAGGACTAGTGTTGTTTTAAGTATATTCTCAGTTCCTGGTTTTTAGCCACCATGAGATAGGAAACTCAGCGTGCTTTATCGGCAAAATCACAGTTTTTATAAACACCATTTTTGTTATAAGTACATATGACGTCATTAAGGCAAAAACAATTAACTGTCCATTAGGAATTTTACGGAGTGACGTCATTTTTCTTCCATGTCTTCCAATCTTCCATTCCATGCGTGTTTCGAACATGCGCCTAAACTTACTTTATATTTTGTACGATATTTAGAAACAGACTCACAGTTTTCATAACATACATTCGAAACAACGATATAAATAATCGATTTACAAGCAAAAACAAATCAACACAAGTTTTATTATTAAACAATTTCACACAACATAAATATTGTTATCAGGTCATAACCCTTTCGTCGAACCAGGAAGGCACAGCTTAAAATGTGATAATTCCTTGAATCGACGCGAACGAATTACAAGAAGTTTTTAAAGATATTAAGTTCAACATTTCCTGAGAGAGTAAGGAAATGTTCAGATTTATAACTTTTGATATATTTTTGCTTCTTTTTAATTTTAATACGCTTGCAATATTGTTGATATATATCGAGAACAAGGCCTTATAGCTACCGCTTTTTGATAACTAAAACAAAACATATCATAGGTACATTTTACGACTCGTCTTTTTTTTTGAAGAGCTTCTTATTCTTGTTTCTCTTATTTTATTTTATTACTTTTGGAGAAAAACATTGAAATGGCTTTATATCTGATAAGGGTAGAGTAATGAGTACCTAGTGAGTACAGGTTCCATTTGGGGGATTAAAAAGAAAAGGAATTCATTTTTATTTCCCCTTTAATTATAGCTTGACAGAAACCTTTCGCTGAAAATGTGAGACAATCATCCAGACTTAAAACATTACATGAAACTCGGAAACCGTACTTTAGATTATTCATCATCAGATTTGTGGATAAAACCAGCTTAAAACAAATATTGCTTAGTGCGAGTATTGTGCCTACATACATCATTTGACTAATTAATGAGTTAGATTAATGCCTATTACATTTGCGGTGACATTTACTAAATGATTTTAAATGGGATCGTTTGAGACGTGCGTACGTGAGGTATGGAGAGTCAACAATATACAGAACCAAGAAAATAATGCTGAGGTTATGATTATGAGAAATATGCCTACATGTTGTTTGCTAAAAGTTGTTGTTAGTTTGTTTTAGTCTGAACAATTGATATTTGCTAAAAAAACTGGGGCTCTACCAATACTTAGAGTTATATTATTATGGTTGTCAAAGCGTTGCCGCCCATATACGGTGTAGAGTGGTATCTCTTTTTAGCAACTTTAATGATATTACTATAAAAAGTGGTGACTTCAGCAGTCTTACTTTGTTGTCTTAATCTACAATATGGCAGTGGGCTGTCAGAACTCTTCCTGTTTCTAATAATCTTAAGACTTGCAACTGAGAATAGGAGCAAAGCTGTCTCAGTGAACATGATTTGTTACACTTCCCCTCAAAAGTGCCAAACACAGAAGTTCAGGTCTTAATGAAGTCCGTAGACGATTCCATCGGGAAAGAAAGAAAGAGGTGAATTGGTGGTGAGGAATGTTCAGTAAGTGCCAAAGAAAACCCTGATACTGCTGCTCTATCATTGGCATGAGGTACCTAAATAATTTAAAAAAGTGTCTGCATTTTCTGTCAGCTTGTAGAGCGACCTCTTTCATGAATCGCTATTAACTAGGCATTCATTAAGCATGCATAATCGATTGATAAGTATTTCAGTGTTACCTTCATACATACATAGAGGGCGTTTAAATAGGTATTGTAGATTCATGCTTGTATTAGAAATGTGTAGGAATCCGGTTAGAGTCAAGAAGTAGATTTTTTCTTCTTTTCTCTTTCCCTCCTCGAAGGTTGAAGTCTGTGGCCTATCTCCAAGAAAAAAGTACAACAATTTCTAGATTTCAATAGCTGGGTGTAGGACTACTATAACTGCGATTTCTGCCCTTTCATAAAATAATCTGTTTCATGTTGCATTTAGAAACAAAGTCTTACATCTTGCGTTAAATTGTCCCTTAGCTTATAGAGATGGAAAAGATTACAGTCTGATAATCGTTTACCCATATTTTGCAGCAGATGATTTCAATAAGTTGCTCTCTTTACTCTCGGTATTGCACACGTCACTTGTGTACAAGTAAACAGGTTTCATTCAGTGACATTTCCTGATTTCTTAAAGCAGCCAGCTCAGAGGTCAAGATCATGCTTAATGAGATAATGGTCATCGACTTAAACCTGATTGACATTCCTTGTATTTTACAGTTTACTGTAAATGGAATGTCAATCAGGTTCACGTCGCATCATCACACAGTAAACTGTGACGTTGATTCACTTTTGTGTCGTTCACTCGTCGCGTTTTTGTTTTGCTTCCTGTACAATTTCTCTTGACAAATGATTGAGCGTTGTCTTTATCAGTCATGTTTTAAACTTGAACAAAGGCCTTTCGATTTATTTATTTTATTTTGTAGTAACGAAGTTACTAAAAATATTCAACATTCAAAGAAATACGTAATCACGCTACAGTTTTGATAAGTTTTCTATTCCTTTAAAAATATAATACCGGCACATATACGTCCTACTGCTGAGCACCGGCCCCATTCCCGTATGGGGAAGGTTTGAGCATTGATCTTTAAGCTAGCTTACGTCGTTCCAAGATACAAGCGGCTCCAAGCACGTGTTCACAGTAATCATAGCAATTAGAAATAAAACAATTAATCAGTAAATTGCACTTCACAAACCCATTAAACACATGCGCAACGGGAGATGAGTCGACATCTTAATATCATATAGCTGTGAGGATACTTAGTACCTAAAAAGGTGGTTATAAAATTCTAAGCTAATTGTATCCAGACTTATTAAGCTAACGAGCTAAGTGATGCTTATTACTTTATGCTATCATCGTGAGGAATGTGACAGTTAGTGTAATAACACTGATATTATAATGCAGATCTTTATCTCGGAAAACCTGGACTTGTGTACAGATTCGAATAGCGCAAATTCTAACAAGGTCGAGTACGTATCAAAAAAGCATCTGAGAGACGTGCAGGTTCAATATCTACTTTTCCCCGACCGAAATTTAACCAAAAGACTCACGAAGCAGTCAAAAGTCGTTTCTAGAGCAATTACGTATAGTTTCACAAATTAATTATTGCTTTTTAGCGAAACAGTATCAGAGAGAACGAAATCCGAAAATCTACCGTACGAAAAGTTATGTATATGCGATACATCTAGTTTTACACGAAAATAATTATAACTTAATTACTTTTCATGGCAACAAGCTTTTCCGCTTCAACTTAAATTATCAAAAGCTATCTTTAAAATCAAAAGAAAACTTCAATAAACAAATGTAAACGCGCTATCAAGTATTTAAACTAGACGACAGCTCTACACAAATCACGATACATTGTATTAATTAACATTTTATATTCCCATGAGTCATGGTCAGCTGGTCACCGGCTTCCATCACGTACGCCATGCTTAATGCTATAAATCATGGTGTAAGTAAACAAAAAACACAAATAAACCAGTTCTAAAGTGAAACAGGTTTAACGAAAACACTCATGATGTTCTAATAAATTAATAAAATAGCGATGGTGGCAACACACAACACAACAACACACAAGTGCTTTAGATCACTACGCTAAGGGTTATGTATAACCATCATTAATGGCTATGTATCTGGAACTCTCTCTCTCTGGTTACATGTAGGTACCCATATTCCGGATAAGCATTCGTGGATCGATCGTTGTTATCGATCCCACGACACGTCGTGCAGAGTGGGTTTAACGTGGTCACCCCTCCGCTATCCGAAGAAAAAAAGATAAAATAAGCTTCACAAACCATAAATGGTATTCCTTTACCTAATAATTTCATCGTTAAATAACATTGTTAAAATATGGAGATATTTTTCTAAAACTATTCAATCAGGAAATTCCTGAATATCACATTTCCATAGTAATTCATTTTTGCATGGAATCCGAAATACTTTTGTAAAAACTGATGGGAATGTGGAATAACCTTACACTTTGGTTAATTATTTTGATTTATTAATGTCTTTTATTCGGTGGCTCGTGATAACCCCTGACACATATTAGAAAATAAAACTTTTTCTATGAAAAAGCAGCGTTAGAATTTAGTGAAATAAATTATGCTCAATTCTTTGTCTTCTTATCACATACAGTATTTTAAAAGATAATTAAAAAGATAGCACAACCTTCGCTTGTTTGTCTAACATAAAATGTAATCATTATTTCCCTTCTAAAAAATTCACCGCAAATTTTACCAAAGTCATCAACAACAATTTAATCATAAATGCGTACAACATGTCAATCATAAATAATTATATTATTATTAAGTTGGTAACTGATATCGAATTAATTATCATAATGATTTTCATTGACTATGGGCAGGACATCGTCACAAACCTCACGTAGGCAATATTCTCACGCGCTAGTTGTTAACATTCTGTTCAGGCATTCTAATAATATTGGCAGGTAATAAAATCTTTACTGTTTGACAGCAGGACGAAGCTGTGAAGGAGAATGAATGAGCTTTAAAACTAATTAAGTATAGGCAAATACAGATAGCAACTTAGGTTAGAGTTTTTATCGTACTGAACGAAACAATGTACAATTATTTCAATTTTGACTTTATTAACAAAAAGAATAGGCAAGCCTTTCTGTTTATGGATTGATTTAAAAAGTAGCAAGTGTTTATTATAACCAGTTTAAATATTCTGTTCATGCATTCACCTTTTCTGATTTTGAATTCCAAAAGTCTTTTCTCAAACAAAGAAATACCTGTGTAAAGCTACAAGCCTAATAACTTTACTTATCGACACGGAATCAGTAATTATCATCCCGAACAAAGGAAATTCTCTCGTCATCCAGCTATAAATAACAATAAAACCTCTTCACTTAAGTTTGGAACGCGGCACCTCTTCATCACGTACTCAAGTGGAGACTACACCGCCGGCGATTTCTCTTAAAAGAGATTATCAGCAACACACTTGAGTATTTCCCACTTTTTTTGCCCAATTCGCCCTAATAAGTCTCGATGTATGCTGTTCACATCACTCCAAGCCCGCATCTAAAAGTGTGCCTTTAGTGAATGTTTCTAAGAAGTAAGGTTTGGTCTTTGTTTTGGCTGTAGGCCTAAAATCTCGTCAAATACTCCGGTGAAAAAGACAGAGAATCAGCTGACTTCATGAATCGGTAAAAATCTCCCATTTTCATGCTTCGAACTACAGTATTTCTTTAAGGGTGAACTGATCCCGAATTCTGCAATTTACAATGATTTTTGTGTTGAAAAAATGCTTAAGAATTGGGGCCCTGAAATAGGAGGTGCAAGACCATTCTCGCCCGGTTCGCCTCCTCGCTCGGTAGGTGCCAGTGTGGCCTGTCCTTAATAACGCACTGGTGACGTCACACACACGTAAGCCATTACCATGTTCCTCCCATTCATTACAATCAGTCTGTGTATCTGGGGGCACATTAACGATTTATTTATTCCCTTTTTGTTTCATTTTTTATTACCTTAACTATCCCCGGGCGGGAATACGTTTAATGTTATTTTTTGTCGTTAATACCTAGGAGGACGCTTCCTCTGCTTTACTATGGCTATTGTGACGTCACAGTGTATAAATTTTAAGTTTAAGATTCTCTCATATTTCTCTTTCTCGAACTTAGTGAGTCTTTTGTTACGAGCTTCCTAGCAGCAAGATTGCCGATAGATAGGGTCCATTCTTCTTGACAGAAAAAAAGTATCGTCGCATAGAATTACAGTAAAGCAGTGAAGCACTCAAAGAATGCGCCCGAGCCAACTTCGTAAATCTTAAACAAAAAAGAGTTTCTAACATCTGAAGAATACAGCCAGATGACAAGAGTAAAATGTAATGTGCAACATTTTACTGCCATAGAATAGAATTGCTGCCTATAATATATGTAGACATAAATTAACTCTAAAAGGAAATGCATGAACTACCTATACCTAGACAATTTCTGCGTATTTAAGGCACCGTAGTATCGCCGACGACGGGCATATCACGTAGGCTCAAATATCTGCTCTGTGACGTCATTCGAATGACGTATATCCTCTAATTTGTGACAATCAGTAGTCTGGACAGGGTTTTGTGGGAATATAATGCTACTTGGAAATATAGTTTTCATGACGTATTCAATTGTTTAAGGATAATTGTGCGTAACGTTTGTTTTTTTGCACTTTTTTTGGGTATGGAAAAATTTTGACTCGGTTCCGATTCAGCTAACATCATTTTTAATTAATCGTTGTAATAATAGTTTTTTTGTTTGAATAAATATATACAAATAGCCATAGCTAGAATACTTAAGTTATGAATCTTGAATGAATTACTCGCAGAACAGTTGTCATTATATAATAAGTTCATCTTTCCTTTGCTTTTATATTATTCTATGTCGCTTTCTTTCATTTATTGATTTTTATTCAACCTCCAAAATATAAGACTAACAGCCTCTCCTATCCCGGATTGTATGTATTTCGTAAATATAAACAAAAAATTAAGGCACTAACTTTAGGTCAACTGTAAACAGACTTGTCACATGTCTCAGCTTACCAGTCGCTTTTTACGTTGCCATGGTAACGTCAAATCCATTGTTCAATACAATGTCGAGGTGTCGATGCACTCTGGGTAATATGAATGTCCTTGACTGTCGATGATATGATAATATCCTGAATATTTAAACAAAACCTGTGTATCTTGAAAGGTAGAGCGCTTTGGTAGGAGTTCTGGTGCCTGAACATTTAACATGGCTAGCATTTCTCCAGTAACTTTTGTCCGGTTCGTTATGGGAACTACAGCGCACTGGCTAAAGGAATTTGACGTTCTTAAGTACCAGGCAGTGATTTGTAGTATATTTACATATTTAACAGTAATTCTACGAAACACATGTGTACTTAATTGATAATTTCCCATTCAAACCTGTTTCTCGATAAGGAAGTAAACATTACTTGAGTAAACATTTCCGACCTATACTTTGTATCAAAATGTTTTTTTTTGTTTTTGAGCAAACTATAATAACAATGTACATATTCGGCTCGGATCTTAGAATTACTTAGAAACTATCAAAAACAAATTTAGTTTATTGTCCTATCAAAAGACATCAACGAGTTCGAAATAGATTTTTCAAATATAGCCTATTTTTGCTATGATTATTATTTATTTCATATTTATATAGTTTTTAATAAGGATGCACACTGCAACAATTTTGTTATTTGGAATATTTGGAACATTTAACTGAATTTGTAGCACATATCGAATTAAATTATAGTTTCAAAAATATTGTAACTATCTATTAAGGTCTTTTAGTGAAACCGTTATAACAAGCCAAGTAAATAAGACATTCCGCAGTGACCTTTGCTTATGTTCTTGACGCGCCCTTGACAGTGACTGTCAGCTCAGAAACAATACTGCATACTAATCATTATTATTATTATCCTCAAATATACACCTTCTTTGTGCCTTCCATTTTTAGATTTCGGTGGTTTTAGCACAATGTCCAATAAAACGTTGAATGTTAATTGAAAATGACTGTACTAGTCATCAATGATAGGAAATGTTTATTTTTCTGTTTAAGCCAGCTTATTTTTAAGTTTTGAAGATCAAACCTAATTGAGCCTCAGCACAGGTTTTAACTGCCTCACCAAATTTATAATGCTGTAATTTCTAGCAATAAAATACGTTAGTCTAGGCTGTATAAAAAAGCTTGCAAAAAGTTCAACGGAAAGTCTAAATTGAACCATTTATTTGTTTTACTATTTTTACATGGAGATAAACAGTTTATATGAAATGCGTGCTCTTATAAAAACTAAACGAGGATTTGATCGCAATCTGACCTCGGTGACCTCACGCCAGTTCATCGAGTTAATTATAAGTAATTATTAATTGTAGCAATTAACGCTATATCTTACGAAGAACTCTTGCAATCATTTATATTAGATATTCACATTTTAAAGCAATATCCATTTTAAATTATTAAGCCTAAAGTCAGAACGAAGTCACATATTGTGAAAAATAAATAAATTGAACACCTTAAAATAAAATTATAAATTTATCATGAAGTTATCTGCCTATTATATTATAGCCCACTATATCATTAACCTACTAGCTGTTGCCCACGGGCCCGCCCACTAAAAATCGAAAACGATCCCACGGGAGCATTAAATGAAAATATAATAGGATAAAAACTATCCTTTATATTAATTCAGGTTATAAACTAGCTGAGTACCAAGTTTCATGTAGACACGTTCAGTGGTTTTTGCGTGAAAAGGACATACATACAATGCGATTATAATTATTAGTAGGATTACAATAGTTCTCTTTCTTGCATCTGAAACAATTTCACAGAAATGTCCATTTCAATAAAAGTCAATTATGAATCGAAATAAAAAGCAAAACGCATCCTACTTGAGAAATTACAGTTATTTAATAATTAGCCGTGAACAATTGTATCAGAGACTAATCTTCTCAACAACAGTTATTAAAACCTTAATCAATTGCATTTTAATCATTGTTTGCACGCATCAATCTTGCAGAACGTGTAAGGAAGAAAGTACTTATGGGAAACATGAAATCATCATGACATTTTTTAGCTACCGCTTTATTTATAGGGATCCTTAACCAGTGGGTAATAAATGATCCTAATTACTGAGGCGCCATTGTCTTTCGATCCCTCTGGAAGCTGTATCTCATGAACCGCGACGGTTAAAATTTACATACTTGATGTATGATGAAGCAAATATTTGCAGGGAACCGTTACCATCGCGAGTCCGATTCAGATATTACCGGCTTATACATTGCGGGCTGAATTTCACAGACATTTTATCAACTTACCGTATTGGCAAGTTAAGTATTTTATTAGCATATACCTAACCACCACCTAAAAGAAAGGACTGTGACCATTATAGAAGGGAGACACCATTATTCGCCGTCTCTTTTTTCCACAATTAAATAAATAAATAAATGCGGACAACAACACATACATTGTTCTGAACCCAAAGTAAGTTGCTAAAGCACTTGTGTTATGGAATTCAGATACAACGAAGGTACCACAAACACCCAGACCCGAGACAATGTAGAAATGTGAATTTTTACATTGACCCTACCGGGGATCGAACCCGGGACCTCAGAGCTAGCGACACCTTGAAACCGGTGCGTACGCCACTCGACCACGGAGGTCGTCTTGCAATTATAATTGCATTGAAATACCTAGATTCTCCTTACAATTAACCTAAAACTTTAGGATCACTTCCCAGATTGAGGTTTTAGATAATTTGTGTTCTTTAGGTACATCTACTAAAAGATAAAGTTCAAGGTGTATGTTTGTTTATTTTGCTTGTTTTAACACACAAGGTCAACGAACAGTGACTCAAATGTAAACAAAAGTTTTCCACGTTTAATAGATGATATCAACAAAATTAACATACGCGTGTATGGGTCAGATTACATGTATGTGATGAGTGGCGATTATGATCAGACTTGTGATGCCGACAGCTCTTATGAGTATCACTATCGTGTTTTTATAGTTGTGCTTTTTTTTAAAAAACTTATGGTGAACTGTGTCTGCCACTTCTTTTTATAAAAACGGTTGTAACTGTCAATCCCGCGTTATACTTAGTTTTATTATTAAATGTATTTAAGAAAAACTGCTCTTTTAACTGCCACTAACTAATACATGGATATAAGAACAATGCTTAGGTAATATACGTTATAATATATTTTTGTCTGTCCTTTTGTGATGAAGACCAGCATGACATGCTTCAGTAGATACGAGTTAGCTTGACTACTGAAGTATATTGATTTTTTTAATTACATACAATCAATTAATTTACAAATAGTCAGACACATATATTTTATTTAAAACACCAGCCTATATAAGGTCCACTGCTTGGCGTAGGCCTTTTCTCGTGTAAAGAAGGTTTGAGCATTGACCTCATACTAGCTCACTGCGAGCGTCAATGTACACGATGTTCAAAAAAACAGCGTTCCTCTTACGTTCTGTCTTTTAAGGCAATACTAGTTATAAACGTATGTAATGAAATTCACTTACTTAGTTATTCTAACATCACAGCTAGCTAGTAACGGAAAATGTCATAAGGAAAATGAAATCTGCCGAAATCTCAATGTGCAATCTATGTGTAAGGAGAGGCGCGCCCTTGAGTAGGGACACTCGCAAGTACTGCCGCGAAGGCTCTAGTCCTTCTTGGTATACTTTTGTATTTGTTCATTATGAGTCATTAGAATGACGTTCAATAATATTCTTGTTCAGTGCGTACGATATGAGTTTTGGTAATTATTATTGCAGAAATCAAAGTTATAGGAATACCTAAGTAAAGGGAGTAGAACAAAATATTTCACATCATACCACTTTCATTTCGTAATTTTGATATTTTTTGTAAACGTTTAATATTTTATTTCTATCCATACATTTAATTTAAATTTCCTTTGATTGATAATCACTTAAAAAATGTTTAAGCTGACGAACTAAGTTCATTGTTACACCTAAGTTTATTCTCAGATTTGCACCATACTTGTACTTAGATAAATTGACTAGTCGTGGCGTTTGTACACATTTAGTTTTTCTTCATATTGACAGTTTACATTCCTGGAATCCATTGACATAGCAAACGCACACACATTATTGTAGATGTGCAGTCTTCCGCACAAATACGTCATAGTATATCTAGCCAGCATCACTTTAATACTGCAACAAACACTAAAGATTATACATATATAATAGGAATGTCTGAAAATAAACCGAATAATTAATTAGAATATAGCAAATATGATCGCTCGGATATTTGCGAGTTGCGAGTAAAATTTTCTTTAGAGTGTAAAAATCATAATGAGTTCAATATCGAGGTTCACCTTATTTCCGATGCAGGCTTATTCTAATTTATAAGGACTAAGTATTGAGTAATAGTGCGGAGTACCTCATACCTGCGTATTGTTACGTCATTAACTTGAAGCTATGCAATCTGATTTAAGTACTTAAATTTAAGCTTTTTCTTAACACAGCTGCTCGCTATTAGACGGCATTTATTTACTAACTTATGCGTAATCCTAATAAAAACTATTTCAGAGATCATAGTGTTACTTACGTAAATACACAAAAACTAAACTTAACGGATGTACTATGTGGGGTACATAGTCTGTGCGACAAACAATTCGGGCGTCAAACAACTTGTCAAAGAACACACTTTTTGTGGTTGTATCATGTTTTTCCAAGAACTTTGACCTACCTATGGTGAACTAAGCAATTTAGGTATCTTAATAGGCAAACATGCTTTTTAAATATAACCAAGTGCGTTTATCTTACATTAAATCAAATTGTTTTAAAATTCTAAATGAAGACTCTTGCTTGTAGATTTTTGCAGATAGCCTGTCCGCAAATTATGCATTTTGCATGTAACTATAACTTTAACACTTTTGATGTTAATTACAAACAATACTTGAAGTTAAAAAATATGTATTTTAGTTAAGCCAATATATTGTTATTTTAAGACAACATAAATAAAAAAAGAAGTACAAATATATTTGACATGTATCATGTCACATTTAAGTGAACTTATAAAAGTTATGTATATTGGTTTTTGTTAGGTATATGTTATTAACGTTTATGTTTATGCTTAGTAAGTATTGACTTATGTTTTTTGCGACTTTTCCTTACTCCTTCTAGGATAACTCACCCGGCTAAATGTTGGAGAAGGCCGAAGGGACTTGAATTGTCTGTTTGAATGGTTTTGGTGCAGTTTTTTTTTCATTTCACATACGTATTATCCGCTCTACAGAGTTTTGAAAAAGTTTGCAAATTATATTAAATAGTTCAGGTAAAGAGGTTTGTCTTGTTCAATAGTATTATTTTATGGAATTACTCTATCTTATACGCATAATATTAATTGCAGTTATTATTTTTACTAATTATTTAATATTACCTGTAACATATTTGATAGAAATACTTTTATAATCTTTAATAAAAATCATCAACAATTATCCAAATCTATCCAGTTCAACTTGAGCTACCCCGCCCCTCTTTCCGTTACAACATATAGTTGAAGACAGGAAAAGCATACGGTTGCAATAGGTCACAGAAAAATGGTTAATTAGTTGGTAGTGTATCGGAGTCGATCGCTGGACGCGCGTCGCTTGCGCAACGTATATAAGCGTATAGTGCCCAAATACGCGCACAGTCGGAAACGAGACCTCCGCACGAACGCATAGTAGAATAATTAAATTATTTTATTTAATTAAATTAATTATTTTAGAAAGATGAAAGTGCAGTTGTGTCTGTTAGTTCTTTGTTCCGCCGCTTGTGCGTTTGCCGGGAAACTGCGTAAGTTTTACAATATTTTTTAATTTATATTTTTAATAACCTTAGTTCCTAATTGCCAGTTTTACGTACTAATTTATTTTTTTGTTTTCTAAATTAATTCTCATAATTAATTTGGTACTACTTTAAACAAGGCTTTAAATTTTTTCAAAACTTTTTTATCTCATGTGAATAAAGACAAAGTCATGTTTAATAACTATATTTCTAGTTTCTCGTTTTAAATTATTTATTTTTTTAATCTTTTTTATTATCAAAAAACATTGACTGTTGTATTTTTTATTGTAATTGAAATAAAATCTTAAAAATATTTTAAAGTTAGAGTCTTAGTTTGCAAGGACGCACCTAACTTAACATAAAAAAAACCGTCCCGTTTAATTACAAACTGTAGTATTTGACGTAACAGTTTGACCCAGACTAGACTAGTTAAACCTGTCAATCAATATGGCTACCTACCGGTTACTAACTTATTTCGTAGGCGTTCCCTAAAACCATCTTTTTAATAAAACAGAGATATTTTTACAATGGTCTTTTGTAAAGAAATTATTTTACTATCTACTATTTTTATATAAACTGAATTAAAAATGAAAATAAACAATTTCTTCCTCATACATTTTCAAATGTCAGACATAGACTTTTTAAAACCAGGAGAAAACAATTAAAATAAGTAAAATTAATGAAATGTACAGTTTTTGTTTGAACTTAAACGAATTCGAAACAGGTCGCGCAATCGTAGTTTTATAGACACGCCTCAGTTATAGAGTTAGTATAATTTATTTAAAAGACTCTTTAACTGTCCATGTTATAATATATCTTTTTAAATAAGGGGGCATGTGAATTTGCTTGCATTTCAGCAAAATGTCATCTGAAAACAATTTCTTTTTCTTCTTTGCCTTCTTAAAACACTTACCAAGTTCAATGAATGGCTTGTGATGTTTATAATGACAAAAGCATTTTTAGTAGTAGTAGGTACAGCTAGTTCACAAAAACTATTTCATACATTTCATTAACCCATCACGTGTGAGACTGAACTTAGTCACATGACATAATGAATCTTATCATAATCAGGATAAAGCACAATTATCAGCGTGGGAAAATTCCTGCTTTTCCTGCCTATTGTCTCTTAAGGATAATTATTGTAAAACCACATTAATCTTTTGTTTTATTTTAATAATTTTTTAAATTACAAAATTTTCTAATAAAAAATCATTTAATTGTTTTATGCTTCTAATTAGTAAGCACTTAAGACACAAAAGAAGAAGTCGCAAAATAAATAAACCTTTTTTTAATAAAAAAATATCAAAGTTTCTTAGCTTACTTAGACTTGAAAATACACAACTAGCCTTCAAATAAAAAACAACAAAGAACGCACAACATTTTAAATCAGGACCCCGATTCTGCTATTTGCAATGACCGGTGAATAAATAAAAAATGGTCTTAAAATGACTCTTTTCGTATTCTTTTAAGAATTTTTCCAACACAATAATTGGCTTAAGAGAATAGGAATAATTTAAATTTTCATCCAATTGCCATTCATACAATTAAAATCATCCAGTCGCGTGACTATTGTCTTTGGGTTCTCAAAACTTTTCCAAATTGAAATGACCGTAACTTTTTAAAGCAATGCCCTTATGTCGCAAACGTATATTACGAAGGGAGTGTGACTATTTACTTCACAGCAATTAAACCGTTGTTAGTGCAACAAACGAGTGCAAGAACAGAACTGGTTGCGTTAGTGATGTGCCCTCGACCCCGAACAAAACAAGTGGACATATTGCTCAGGGCTATTCGTGAAGAATGTTTAGCTATCCACTTTGTGTGCAAATAGAGTTTCGATTACTTTAATACACTTCAGTCTGTATTTAGCAAACACGGGACACATTGAATTAAATTGTATTTGCACATGATTTTGAGCAGATAACGAAATCTGAAAGGTCATGGATAGTTTTCTAATTTATCTATTCGTTGATATGTTTTAACTCAATCAGATGTTTGAGTTATGAAATTGATTAAATTGAGTTGAAAGTAGATAGTCACCACGCCAAACCCACTGCGTGCGACCGCGACGTGTCAAAGGTTTGATCGCCGCGTAGGACAAGCATTTGTGTGATCCACGAACACTTATTCTGAGTCTGAGTGTCTTTGTGGATGTGGCTTCAATGTCTGTAAATTCGTCGTTTCTTTTTAAGTTCAAAAATGTTGCAGTTGTGTAAATGACAACGCAGTACACAGCTAAGAGCTGTGTCTCTCTCTTTTCAATATGTTTTCGGAAGGTCTTCTGGTCTTCTTGTATTTCGACCCGAAATAACTCGAAACCCTCATAATCTATTTATGTACACGTCAACCTCCCAATGTTCTCTATAGCTAGTATAACTGTCACTTAGTTATAACATAAAGATAAAATGTCTTTAACTTATGCACGTGCCGCCTTGCGCAAAAAGTTGCACAAAACTCTAATTTCATTTTGTCAAGTCATTCCTACAAATAAATGTAGAATCATCAAGGATTGTTTAAATAAATACTCCGTGCTATGTGTTTATAGACAAACTTGAGGGCTCTTAATCAGATTTTATGCGAGAACATTAATGGAATAACACAGTAACTATTATATCCCAGCGTTATGATGTATGTTCGTGTTTGGTGACTGTTATACCGAACGTAGAAGGTTCAATTCCCGCCCAAGATAAATGTTTGTGTGACGAGCACAATCATTTGTTCGGAGTCTGGGTGTAATTTATCTATATTGTGTACGTATTTAGAAATTAATATATGTATAAGTGTAATTTTCATAATACAAGCTGTGCTTTGTTTGAGACAAAATGGTGTTGTGTAAAAGTTCTTGAATATACAAAGGAAAAGAGTAGGTTTTACCTTCGCAATAATATCAGGAACTTAACATAAGTAAAAAAATCTTTAACGTTGAAGAGTAGAAGTATCGAAGGCTATTTATACAGGCTTGCATAACAGCGACTTAGAGCTAATCGACCTTGACAGCGTGCTGCGCTGTAGACTATGTAGCGCCGTTTCTTCTCCTCATCTAGAGAGCTTAGGGAGCATAAAAAGTGGGCAAAAAGAGGAGCTGATTTTATTTCTTTCGACGTTAAAAAAGTGCCACTTGGTTGCTACCTTGTAAAATTAAGTTTGATTTGATTTGGTAGCATTATAACGAATAGGAAATTATGAAAAATATAACTCGTTATTTACCAAAGTTTTCCGTTTATTATTACTATATCTATTACTTATTATTCATATCACAAAATAATTAAAAAAGAAACACATTTAATCCATCCGTTATCAATTTCCTCTTCATTGTTTATGATTACTATTCTCGAGTATTCCACGGTTGGATTACATCTACTTAATTAGCGGCTTATCAGTGATATTAAAACAATTTGCCATTCACCATAACATAAACAATAAGATGTAAACACTGGTAATTAGGTACCTACACACCTGTTCTTGGACACAACAATATAATGCAGAATGCCTTTAATCATATCAATCAAATTTACTATATACTCGTAGGTATAACAACTTCCAAATGCCACATTCATTTAAGAAATCGCTTGAAATCATCTGAAATAATCTATGACAAGCTTTACCATATGAGCTCTCTTTTTGGCACTTCCCCTCATATTTGGGCAATTTCTTCTCCAAAAGTTTCTTTGGGGAACAGGCCGAGGGATACGGGGTGTTATTAGTTTGACTTAAAAACATATCCTTGTTCCAGCATCCTTCATAACGCCATGCTCGCGGTCGGACCCCCAGCTGAACACCTGCATTGAGAAGGTGATATCAGCCGCCGGCGCCAAGTTCACCGAAGGCATCCCGGAGCTGAACATCGCGCCCCTGGACCCGGTACAACTGGGCACCGTGTTTGTCGACAACCCTTCATTGAAGCTGACTTTTAGCGATACTGTTGTCACAGGGTTGAGAGGTTTCAGGGTTAATTCTTACAAGTAAGTAGGACTGAACAGTGAGCTGTTTGTTTAGAAATTAAGCAATGTTTTCTTACCTTGAGTGCACTTGTTAGTGTTGCCAAACTTTGAAATTAGATAAAGTGCATCTTCACTTATGAAGAACTCTGTATTTTTGGATAGGGATTAGGAATTTAACATACTTATCCAAAATCCACTTTACACACTCACTCTTATTTCTCAAACAGATAATTTAATTCAATTGAAATATTTTTGTTTCCAGAATCAACATGGAGAAAGGTAAAGCTACCTTGGACTTCACCGCAAACGTCACCCTGAAGGCGCACTACGTCATGGACGGACAGATCCTTATCCTGCCCATTCGGGGTAATGGACAGTCTAAGATCAAAATCAGTAAGTACCTGACTATTAATCTCCTCAAAATTCATAACTTTACCAGCAACTAAGCAGGTTTTCCAACAACCACTTTTGTTTAAATGCAATGAGAACAACAGCATACCTGTTCATAAAAGTGAATTTAAAATATAGAGGACTTGAATATTACACAATATCGATCGACATTCAAATACCAGTATGAGGACTGGACATATCATTTGACTTACAATACAACTTCAACTGGTGTGTGAGACCGACACAACCGTCGGCACCTGATTGCACAACTCCTTGCTTGACTGGCAAAGGAAGCAGCAATAAACAATTAATGGCGAAACCTGGTAGGTGCAGGTTTTGAGGCAACTGCCAGCGGATGGTGCATGGACTCCTTGGTTGCTCAAGTTTACTACAGGATTTACTATCCATTGTCCTTCGTAAATATTCAATATTTAAAAATATAGGCCATATTCGTTTATTAGAAATAACATTACCAGTAACTTACATTTGGAAAATTCTATGAGAAAGCATTTTCAATTTGACTGCACGGATAGCCGAGTGATTAAGGTCACACCGCTTAAACCACTGTGTGCGACGTATAATGGGTTCGATCCCCGTGACACGCTTAGGACAAGCATTTTTGTCTGCGAAAGTCTGCATCCACGAATGCTTGTTGTCTTAATGCAGAAGATGTATTTTTCAATTAAATATGCTCCCATTTTCACAAGTCATCTCGTTTCCAGCGAACCTGAACATCGTTATCAAATACGACTTCGACGAGAAGGACGGGCACTGGACTGTCCCCAGCTACAAGGACCACTACAAGATGGACCGAGCACAGTTTAAATTTACCAACCTGTTTGGTGGCAACAAGGAACTCGGTGAGACCGGTTTTTTAATTCCTAGGAAACCACGTGTTGACCTTGACCTTGTCTAAACATGTGACAAACGACGGTTAATTAATTTATGTAAGCAGGTGATCTCATGTCATAAATATCTGACGATTTCTCGAAATTTCTGATGTTACGTAAAGTCGTGAGCCGTGATGCAACCTCTAACACGTGTGTGTATTAAGCATTTAGATTTATTCAGTAAATTAGCTTGATATACTAAAACTAGACATACTGATCCCGAATTAAGTAACATACCTATACAACCCAAAATACCTATGCAAGAACATAAATTCTGCAACGACAGTTACAAATATTGATCCAACAATTTATGAGGTGCCTACCCTCCTGACACATAGCAAACACCTACACCACCTAACATACAACTTCTTACAGCTCAAACAACCGAAAGGTTCGCGAACGAAAACTGGGAGATCATAATGAACGAGATTGCTGGGCCTATTTTCAAGCAGATCATCAGTAAATGCGTCGACCAAGTCAAGCTGTTCTTCGACGCTGTACCGGCCTTAGAATTATTGCCCTGAACGGTTGGACCAATTGAAATAACCATTGATTCTTACTGACAAACTAAAAGACATGTTTGGAATGCGGCATTTTTTACTAATCTTTCCTTTTCTGTGAAAGTCTTGAAGCCCATAACTTTAACAATATCAAACGCTCAAAGCTCTCACCATAACAATACTTAACTAATGCATTATTCACTAGCTGTGTTAAAAATCTAAAAACTAATTTTATACAGACTTTCTACTAACATACCTAGTACTTTCTATGATTTGCTATAAATCATAATATAACAATGCCATCAAACTAACACATCTAATAAATACAATAATATTTTTAATTACTAAGTTACTAACCAAATTTTGAGGACCGGATCTTACAAGGTATAATCTGCAATATTCTCCATACGTGAAGGGATGGTAACGACATTTAATTGGAGTCAAATTAAATGTCGTTATTCATTCAAATTATTTGACCGTATCAATGCTAAGAGTAAACCACGGGATATTCCTTACAAGGTGCAATTGTAGTGGTGAATGACGCTACATATCTAAACCTGTTATCGTTTCCAGGTGAGACAATCCACACAGTAATAAACACAAACTGGGATCCGGTGATGAGGGACATAGGGCCGGTCGCCTTCCAACAAATTATCCAAGCGTGCGTCAACGAAGCCAAGAAACTGTTCGCGGCCGTGCCCTTGAACGAGTTGCTGCTACCCTGAAACTTTATTGAACAAATTTCTTTTACCTAACTTTACTGTAAAGTAATATTTTTGCAAATTTTAAAGAAGGTTCTCGAAGATAAAAAGAATCGCAAAGAATTCTCGTGTTTACTGATTTTATATTCCACAAAATGTAGCTCAACCGATAGGTACTTGGCAAAAAAATGGACTCAACAACTTTTAAATTATTCTGATAAAATAGAAGAAAAACTTCTTAGAAGATACCTTCATATTTTCGTTATTATAAACCCAGTTAGGCACTTAAGATATTGGGGTGTTACAATTAATGTTAGAATAAATTAGTATTTTTTAATTACAGTGTTGTACTTAGCATCATGTCCCTCATGTGACAACACAAAATAACTAAAGACTGGGATGTGTTTGATCGTTCGTTTGTAGTAGCATAAGTTGGTTTGAAAGTAATTGTGATAATTAGTATAAGGTAATTAATTTGGTATTAGTTTTAATTTATTAAAAGTAAATTGGTGCAAACATATTTGTGGTTTTAATCACTTTCTTTTTAAACTTAGCAAAAGCTATACAGCACCACCTGTTGAGGTTTTGGTAATTAAATTTTGTATACTTTTTCATGAAAGTAGGCTTAGAACCTCTGATTTGACTATTATTTAAATTCAGTCAATCTCATTAATATTTTTGTTATCAAATCTCTGCCATAATGTATGTATTACAATAACATTTGTACAATATTTAAACAAGATAACATGATAAGCTGCAATACCACACCCAGCAGTGCTTGGTGTGTAAATGTGTAGTCAGAAAATAAAACTTGTGTATAAAACTCAATTTATTGAAAATATTAAATTCAACACCATAAATGCAAATGTAAAAATAAGTAACAAAAAATATATGAAAAGATATATAATATAAGATACTCCTTAATGACTAAGTTCTTCAAACAATAAAGGCACATCCAAAAGAGTTAGAATTCACTTTGTATAATTATGATCATAAACATGTTTATCGTGGGCACATTGCATGGCGTCCACCATCCACTGGCAAGCTGGCTCCAGTGATATTACTTGCCAAGTCACTAGCTAAGAAAGCGATGGTAGCGGCCACCTCCTCAGGCTTGCCAGGGCGACCCAGTGCATGGGTCTCTTTACATCTCAGCAAGAAGGCTGCATATTGCTCTTCTGTCAGACCGCCCCTCTTCTGTAGCTCTGTAAGCGTAACTCCAGGATTCACACAGTTCACTCTCACTCCCTTTGGGGCCAACTCTAATGCCACACACCTTGTGAACTGATCTACTGCAGCTTTTGACACATTATAAGCAAGAACCCCAGGGAAAGACCGAATACCATTCACACTAGACACATTTACAATGTTGCCTTTAGTTTTGAGCAAATGCGGGACTGCTAGCATTGTTAATTGATAAATAGAGCGTACATTGGTGTTCATCAGGCGGTCATACTGTGCTAGAGATGTAGTCTCGATAGTGCCGGTCTCAATAATGCCGGCATTGTTTACCAAAACGTCGAGCTGTCCGTAATGGTCGATTGTGTTTTTCACTATCTTTTCAATATCAGATTCTTTCGTCAAATCCGCGGGAACACAGAAAGTAGGAGTTGAAGTTTCACAGCTTTTAGTCACCTTTTGTAAGTTCTCGATGTTTCTGCCGGTGAGCGAGAGTTTAGCTCCCAGCTTAGATAAATATACCGCCGTCGCAGCGCCGATGCCGGAACTGGCACCTGTGACAATTACTACTTTCCCAGCAAAGTTCATCTTGGTTTCTGAATGTAATAATGTAATGCTTCCAGAACGTCGAGCAAATTGTTTAAAATGGACAATTCCAAATGTCTTATCTTTTCTTAATTATATAATAAAACTTTATCAAAAGAATGCAAGCCACACTTGTTTACAGTGATACTGCTGTAATGTAATCTAATCAGCTTATATGCGTTCTCTACATTTACTTAAAATTATGTGAATATATGACGAACTAAAATAGCACTTTAATGAGCCGACCACGATTGGTGGATAAAACAGTCACCGCTTTATTAACGAATCAGAAAGACCATAGCAACTACTCAAAAAGACAACAACAGCACGATAATAATATACCTAATATTCATAGGTCGGCGACCTTGACTTGATAACTTTGATAACTAGTGCTGTACTGCTGCTATTAGTATTTTGCAATTTATTGTTCAAATTACGGTTTAGTAGGATTCGTGTCAAATTAAAACATTTTTCAAAAGAGGCTGCAATAACTCTCAGCCAAATAGACCTTCGCATTTTTACAAAAAATAATGTCAAGCGACTTGAACTTGACATTTTATATGTAAGTACATTTCATAATCAACATGTAGAGAATATTTTGTAAGCATTTTCTTTATTTTTGAAATCTAAATTAAAAGTGTAATTTTCAATAAATGTCTAAAGTGAGTTCTCGCTTTTACTTAATATTAGAAGAAGACATTATAGCTCTACTCTAGTAAATTGTTTGCTTATCCGTTATTTAATGTGTGCTACCAAGTTAATAAACTTTCACTATTATAGAAAGAAGTTATCCATATACATATCGGTCAGGCTGGAGTACAAATAGCAAACGCCTGCTGGGAACTTTATTGCCTTGAACATGGCATTAGACCAGACGGTATCATGGCATACGCAGATCCTGCAAGTGCCTGTGGAGCATTTTTCAGCCAGACAGGGGCTGGCAAAGTTGTGCCTAGAGTTGTCATGGTTGATTTGGAGCCTACACCAATAGGTGAGTATTTCCTACAATACTTAAGATGCAAACTGTAGAAACATAATTTTCCTAGTGTGTGTAAAAATCATCAATACCAAAACTAAAAAAATATTATCATTTTAGATGAAATACGATCGGGAACATATCGAGAGCTGTTTCACCCCACTTCTTTACTTACCGGCAAAGAAGATGCGGCCAGCAACTTTGCTCGAGGATATTTTGGAGTTGGTCGTGAGATGATAGATTTAGCCCTCAATCGTATAAGAGTAGTTGCTGAAGACTGTAATTCCTTGCAGGGATTTATTATATTTCGTTCTTTTGGTGGAGGCACCGGTTCTGGATTTACAGCTTTGTTACTTGAAGGACTAATACGGGACTATGGAAAGCTATCTAAAATTGAATTTGCCATTTATCCATCGCCGAGGATGTCTCCAATTATTGTGGAGCCATACAATGCTGTGCTGACAACACATGCAACAATGGATACAGAAGATGTCTGCTTCATTTTTGATAATGAAGCGTTGTATGATATTTTAGCGCGTTTGCTAGATGTGCCCCGGCCAACGTACACTAATTTAAATCGACTTATTGCTCAAGTAAGTACATGATTTCAACTAATCTAAACCAAATGAGTAGTAAATAAGGTGATGTTTTAATTTCCCCAGGTCGTGTCATGCATGACCGCGTCAATGAGATTTGAAGGATCCTTAAATGTGGAATTGGTAGAGTTTAGAACAAATCTGATACCATATCCAAGAATACACTTCCCATTGGTTACGTTTGCTCCATTTGTACCGGCGACTAGAGCGTTACACGAGGCGAATACCACGCAACAGTTGATGATGCAATGCTTCGAACCGTCTAATCAGATGGTTAAATGTGATCCAAGACATGGGAGTTACATGTCTTGCTGTTTATTATTTAGAGGAGACGTAAACACGAATGATATAAATACAGCAATTAATCAAATTAAAAGCATGCGATCTATAAAATTTGTGTCCTGGTCCCCGACTGGATTTAAGGTAAAAATAAAATTACGTAAACCCATTCTAAAATCATAAATATATATTATAGTTATTAAATGTATAATTGCTTTTACTTTAACCTTTAACAGATAGGCGTGAACTATCAGCCACCTACTACAGTTCCTGGGGGTGATTTATCTGCTTTATTGAGAGCAGTTGTTATGGTCTCCAATAGTTCCGCTATACGAACTGCCTGGGAGCGCCTTGGTAAAAAATTTTCGTTGATGTTTTCTAAACGTGCTTTTGTACATCATTACGTTGGTGAGGGGTTGGAAGAAGGTGAATTTAAGAATGCTCTTGCAAATATCAAAGCACTGGCCAAAGATTACAAAGAAATGGAAGATTAACATTTTGTTAGTAAAACTATTGTCATTTTATTTTGATATTGATAACTTTTTATGCACTATTGTTCTGTCGTTGTAATATACATGTTGACTTAAGGTTGTTTTGTTTTAATAAGTTCGCAGTTTATTTACTTTCATGCGGTAAAGTCATATTTAGCTCAGTATCTCTAATGTCGGTTTTTTGTCAACCGGTGTAGCCAGCTACATAAATTAACTGCCGGTTTTGTCAGCCGGCCTGTCAGTGTCGTGCATGTGTCAATTTGTCAAATACGGAAATACCAATATGTCAGTCCGTGAAGTCAATCGCATGTTTGATGTTCTTAGTTTTGTAGATACCGCATAATTAATTTAATTTACTAACAGTATTTCCACAATTAATTAATTATAGTGTTAATTGAAGTGAAGTGCCGATAAAGTTAAGAGATCTCTTTGAAGAGAAGAGTACAATTTATGTTAATACAAGTGAGTGCTTCTTACCTTTAATATTTTTTATCTAAAATGTTCTCATTTATTATCTACAACCTAATAGCCGAATATTTTTTTAAATATATTTCAGTGTTTCTCTTCTTCTTGTATTAAAAATACCTTATTTAAGCGTTTTGGAAATTCTTGCAAAATATTATGTAAACTTATGTGTTATTTTTATTTATAATTCTCTACATGTAAATCTCAGAACCTGCTCGATTTAAGTTTGTTGATGGAGATCTAAAATAATTATTTTCTGTTGTTACTGACATAACACAAAATGGAATTTACTCTATGAATAATTGAAGGTATGAATGCATATATAACTTTTCAGAAATGTTAAGTGTGTCACAACTATGCCGCTGCAGTCAGTCTCTGAGGTTTGCTCAGAGCAACCTGCTGGTCTCCGGAACAAGGAACACCTTCAGAACAACAAATGTCATCAGCAGACAGCTCATCACACACAGCTCTAAAGGGAACACTAGTAAAGGATTAAGAGTAAGTTAAATAACATTCTGTTCATTTTACACAGATTATTAAACAAAAATGGTCAATGTATGTTCAGTGATTTCTGATTTAATTAAAGCAATATTTTTTTGCCCAATGCAGATTAGCTGCAATTTGGAAATAAATTTTTGAGAATTTGGCCCAGCAGTTTTTGTTTTATGAGCATTATTATTAGGCTGGGCAACAAATTCTTTTTGAGTTATTTGATCATATGGGCCAATTGTTGTTAGTATGTATCTTCCTTTCCTTTGTAGGGTAAACCTCAAAACTAAAATGGAAAATGAAATTCTTTTAAACAAATATTTAAACAGATAAAAAAAAATAGCGAAGAAATTAGCGAAATGACAAATAATAACACATCAAAATAGATACACAATAAAGACAGGGCCACACCAATTTTTGATTAAATTTTAATTCTCTAACTAGCATGGTTCATAAGATACGTAGATCACTTAACAGCTACTTAGTAAGTTTAGTGAATTAGATACAGAACTCGAAAAAATTTATAGTCCTCAATAAAATAGGGATCATGTTGTTATTCCTATTTCACAAGCTTTTATTTAGTTTCGCCGTTTGGGTTGTCTGTCTGTAGTTGAATTTGAGCATCTTCATAGCTTCTGACTGATCTGAAATTTTAATAGCATATAATATACATTGCGTGACAATGCAATATTATGAACTCGAGCTGACCTGATGCTAAAAGTTGGCCATAGGAGGCTAATAACAATCCAGTGCAATTCAATTGAATTGTATTTTTGAGTACTTAGAGTCCAAAGTAGAAAAGCAATTTGTAAACCTTGTTTTTTAAAAAGCTATTTTTCATATTAGCTTGTTACAGATCATTGCACTTCTATAGTATTTGTATCAGTGAACTGTTTATCAACAATTGCAATACAGTTCTCTATCAGACACTTCAACAAATGTACATTGTTTTGTGTACATACCTAATGGCTATGGCCAATATCTGATAACATTAGTTAACTCTAAGTGTCTATAAATGACACACTGATTGTTGATACTCGAATTGCCGAAGCTGGTTACCATTAGCCCTTTATCTCGTCATGCATTATATCTGATATCTCGTCAGGTGTAAAAACTATCACTCATGAAACGAGGAAACTATGCGAAAGCGGGAAAGAGGAAAAGAACAAAAAGTTTTGAATCTAAGCAAAAATGCTTTCTCTTCATCCAAGACCTTGGTTTTGTCCTGTTAATAAAAAAAGGGGTGATAATTAATACACCTACAGACTATACGACTTTCTTAATTAGTTACCGACATGGTCCATAATTGAGCAGTAAATTTAATAAACCACCTTACCTATGTAGCATAGTATGAAATAAAGAATTGAAATTGAAATTAATGAAGGTAATATCGAATATTAAGTAATATAATATAAACATTTAGTAGGCAGTAGGCCGTTCAGACCAAGGTTAGTTAATAATATACATCTCATTTAATTTCTTTCAAATTCAGATGACCTGTCACCGGGCTCTTATATTTTTTGATTGCTGTTATCTAAAATTTAGTTCGGAAAACAAATTCCGTAATAAGTTGCGCAATATTTTAAATAACATCGGTTGATAGACATAATTTTACAGATATGGCTTAAATTACCTATAACTGAAAAAAATTAAAGTAGTAATAAAAATTATATAAATAAAATTACATACTTTCAAAAACCGTACACTTTCTTTTACTCTTCTTTAGCTCCGGGCAAGCTAAAGAGCCTGAAGTTAAAGATCTATCTTAGATCATTAACTTTAGGCTCTATCAATGTAAATACTGAAGTCGTTATTAGTATGGCACATACATACATGTATACATACCGCAGACTGAGCTCTAAGTGATTAGGTACAAAGTCACACGAGCTTATGCCCATAAAAAACAAAGATTTGTTCTGAATGAAGCTAATATTAATAGAGGACAAAATATCGGCCTAGTCCAAAAACATCATTTCAGTTCATCTTTTGAATTATTATATAAATCCTGATAAATATATTCTAACATGTAAGTGATACTTACGTGTATTATTTAAATTATCACTTATCGTATTTTTGACCTGAGAAGTCAGTCGGTATATTTCCTAAATTATGAATAGGCACTCAGAAATCATTAAGTGATATTTTTCTGGTTCAGTGATAAAAAAATCAATAACATTGGAATAACGAAACACAATTTGAATTGTGTGGTAACTAAATAGCTTATCAGTAACGTAATAAGAATGTTATCAAAAAGAAATTGGCTTTTTAGAAAGAGTTAAATGCAAAAAGTTTTTATTGTGTTATTAGGTCTGGCTTACCCGTCGGGACCATTCAGCCAAGTCCCAAACGGTTCTCAATTATCCTGACTGCTCAAACATTACCATTCCGACAGCTTTCCCCTAGATTTACGCCGTAAAGGATAAACCTGATCTTAATCTATATACCTATTTTTTTGCCTGCAGCTATCAGACCTCCTTAAGCCGCAGAACATCATCGTCCGCTTCTGCAGCAATGCGCCGAAGCCCAAGCCCAAGTCTACGAAAGCCGTCGGCTACTGGCTGCTCGGCTGCTCCGGCATGGTGTTCACCGCCGTCGTGCTAGGTATGGTCGCCGGCTATCTCGTACTGCTATACACAATATACTATATCATCGATGTCATGCTTAAAACTACGAACGGTAAAAAGTAGGGCAAATATTCCAACAAAAAACTGCACTTGTCTGATCATCAGGCCTAACCTCTCTCGTTTTCTACTAATGTATTCTTTCCGGGGGGTAATCCGCCACGTCTTAACTTAAGGTAAGACAGTTGCATTTGTGGCCAAAAGACTCCATCAGTCTTACTTTAAGAGACTGTGGTAGGCCCCTTCATACCGGACTACAGTGCAGCAGTGGTAGGAAGCCAGACCCCAATGTGAACTGGTTGAAGACTTGATTCTAATTTCGCATTTGAGGATAATTGTTTTATCTCATTTGTAAATTTTAAAAGGTTCAGGCCCACGAAAACGGTCACGTATTTTGATGAACAATGTTTTTGTGATTTGAAATGACTTTTTAAAACCAAACTAATATTAGGCTTTGATTACTCATCATAATTCCACTAGTCGTAGCTGTTTCGGTTTTGATACAGAGATAAATATACCTATATATTTTAGATAAGTTATTTGAAGGGCCGTTATTAATCGGTATGTGGATACCTCCATAATAATATAGGTTAGTGAACTCGATAGGTTTTGGTAGCTTTCTCGAGGGAGTCTTCGCGCGAATCAAATGGGTATTAGAACAATTAGTATTATGAGAAATACGGGATTGTAGACAAAGGTATAAAATTACATAGAATTAAGTACTTAGAAATATTGACGTTACCATTGTACCTATCAGTATAAGGTCAATCTTTTATTTAAAAGTTAGTATTCGTTATTCTTTAAGATGTTATCATAGTTCTGTTTTACAACTAATAAATATGTTGTAAAGAATATCATTTTGTTTTATTTCCTCTCTTTATATTTGCTTAAAACTTAAGTTTCTTACAAGTTACATTATATTTCATTCTGATATTCTAGAATCAATACGAAAGTGGACATTCAGGTTCAAATCCAATAATTACTGTGATAGAGAGTTTTGAAGGACTTAACTGATGAAGCACACAAAGTTCTTAAGCTGTAGATAACTATAAAATAACGATATTAAGATTTAAGTAAACCACTTAAAAATATTAAGATGTAGGTATAGGTAGCTAAAGTAAAAATCAGGCAAACTTAAAACTATTCTGAAAACATAAATACTTTTCCAAATAGATGATTCTTATAAGTAAAACGAAGCAATACGAAATAAATAGAACCTTTACCATTACTACACTTTTACAAAACACAACGCATAATTTAAATGTGAACTTCACATTGCAGTTGAAACTCTATTTTGCTTTCGGCTGACTTAATTTTTCTCTGTAGGTAGGCTAAAGTATCTATGTTATACTTTTCGTTGCTCACTATCAAATAATGAACTTAAATAGTATGCTACTCTTCACTACCGTCATTTTCAACAAGTTGTGATATCCAGGTGGGGTCACCAGACTGACAGAGTCGGGGCTGTCCATGGTGACGTGGAAGCTGACGGGCGAGAAAATGCCGCGCACCGAGGAGGAGTGGCAGACAGAGTTCGAGAAGTACAAGCAGTACCCCGAGTTCATATAGTACGTTGTAACTTGTTTCGTGGTATTCAAATCATGCAATCTTTTACATAGCAGTGTAGATGTCAGACATTTTGTTGTTCTGCAACTTTTGTCGTGTTTTGGCAGCGTACGACACGCTACGACAACAAGTCGCGTGCGTTTTGTTGAACAGTACCCTAACATTGTATGTATTAAGAATCACTGCTGCAATTCCATGGTGTACAATAAAGAATATTCTAATCTCATCTAACAGTGCCACATAACTTAAACATTAAAGCCAATTTTAATTGCAGTATTCTCAACTATCCAACTGTATATAAATGTATGTTAAATACTCTTTCCAGCAAAAACCAGTCCATAACACTATCAGAATTCAAATGGATCTGGTACATGGAGTTCGCGCACCGCACGTGGGGCCGCGCTATCGGCGCCGCCATGTTCCTGCCCGCCGCCTTCTTCTGGGCGCGCGGGTATCTCGACAAGGCTATGAAGATGAGAGTGGCGGCCTATTGTGTGCTCGTCGGAGCACAGGTAAAAAACAAAATTATAATATATCACGAGTCAAGGACCAAAAAAGTAAAAGGATTTTTTATATCGTCGTTATTGTTTTGCAGGGTCTTATGGGCTGGTACATGGTAAAATCTGGCTTGGAAGATCGTTTCCAAGGACCTTCAGACGTGCCCAGAGTATCTCAGTATAGATTGGCAGCGCATTTAAGTTTGGCATTTATTCTTTACACGGCGCTCCTCTCGGGAGCACTCAGGGTTCTACGCCCATTCCCAGCTGCTACTGCCCTTCAGACGTTGAAGGAGCTGAAGACAGTCACAGCTTTAACCCATACGGTTAAAGCTATGGCTTTCCTTACCGCTGTGTCAGGTATGGAGAGCAAAACATATTTTTGTGAATAAATTATGTCCACTTTGTACTTTTGATGATCTAACTTTGAACATTAATTGCAGGTGCCTTCGTGGCCGGCCTGGACGCGGGGCTGGTGTACAACTCGTTCCCCAAAATGGGCGACGACTGGATCCCGGACGACATCCTGTCGTTCAAGCCGGCCCTCCGCAACGTGACGGAGAACCCGACGACGGTGCAGTTCGACCACCGCGTGCTGGGCACGAGCACGCTGCTGCTCACCTCCGCGCTGTGGCTGCGGGCGCGCCGCGCGCCGCTGTCGCGCGCCGCCCGCGCCGCCGCGCACGCGCTCGGGGCCATGGCCTGGGTACAGGTAGGCCACAGGGACCCCTGCACAGGCGTGGGACGAGATGGCTGATCAGTGTCAGAGGCGAATGTAGAAAAACCAGTCAGATTTGTGTGAAGAGTACCTATTCATTGCCACAATAGGCACGAACCATAACAGGCCCCTAAATAACCTTAATACCTTTGATATCACCAGATTTTTTTGCCATCTTTGCCACCTCCAAAGAAAAGAATATGTTCTTAACTCTTGACATCATAACAAATTCATATTTCTACATTATCTCGGGTCTGGGTGTTTATGGTACCTTGGTTGTATTTGAATTCCATAAAACAAGTGCTTTAGCAACTTACTTTGGGTTGAGAACAATGTATGTGATGTGGTCGACATTATTATTATTATATAAGTCCGTCCCCCGCAGGTGAGCCTGGGCGTCCTGACGCTGCTGCACTACGTCCCGACGCCGCTGGCCGCGTCGCACCAGTCGGGCTCGCTCGTGCTGCTGTCGCTCTCCATCTGGCTCATGCACGAGATCAAACTCCTCAAGTACATACCAAAGTAGACCACTGCATTTATTGTTAAATAAACTCGTTTAGTTTTACTTACGCCTTTTATTTAACTGTAGGCTATTGTGACTTAAATACTTCTTATTTGACTTCTTAAATACTTCTTATGATACTTATTTTTACTGAAATTAAAACACTACTATCTGTCCGTATATATTACTCTGATAACTGATAGGTTTTTGAAGAGCTTAGGATACAAAAGATACAAACATTACATTGAAAAAAAATGAACAGAGATCGAAAGAGAAAAAGGGGCAAGAGACATAAACATCTAGGTAATTGTTATTCGGAAGTTAGCTTTACTATTATCACTAAATCATATATAAAAAGGGGACTTCATAAATTAATCTTTTTACGCGGCACAACAAATAACCAAATACACAAAGCATGTTATTCACAAAGTGTTTTATTTGAAAATTTAAAATGCTAATATTGCTTACACACTGAAAATCTGTTTATTTACAAAACTGTGTGTAGACATAGTGATGTGGCATTGGGCGCTCCATAATATACAAGGTGCCTCCCACCGCCTCCCCGCGAAAGGTGTCTTGTACTTGTGAGAGCGAGACAGCGTCATAAACGGTGTAGAGCGACCTCTCCCTTCCACAAGTGCAACAAGCTAGAGTTGACGGTTGAGCCCCAGGTAGCCTTTACACGCAGTGAATTTGTTAATATATATATAAATCTATCTATCTACACACTTGTAACAATACAGGCATGATCCAAACTCGGCCACGTCAAAACCCACATCAATTTTGCGTGAAGTGCTTGTTACAGGTCACTAGAACAATTTGATAGCTAGTTGATCAAAATACCAAGGAAATTTGATGTTACATTTTTTTTATGCTGGGCAAAGAGAAATTTGTACAATATTAAAGATGCTACAAAATAAAGATGTATAATATATTTTTCAGCGTAACAGTGTCATATACATCAAACCAGAGGAAATACAAAAAGGAAATAATGCTATATCAATGTTCTTGAGTACGTAAATAAATTTTATTTCTTGGTACATTCCAAGTGGGTACAGTCAGCAACATAAATAACAATTGCGGCGCCGACTATACAGTGCTTAGTGTAAGAGAAGGAACAGAGAACATATAAAGATGTGAGTATGACATTTGAATAAAGTTTTACAATTTTGGACATTACCCGTATGTGTTTACAGTAACATTTAATTGGTAGAAATTATTAATGGCGAACCTTTCGTTCATTTCATGTGATCTGACTATGAAATGGACATTGAACTCATATAGGATAACTTACATTTCAAATACATTGTTCCGAAGCAATATCTTATATTTGTGACAAGTCTTGATGACGTAAAGCATGGTAGTAAGATCTTGTAGACATGTCCACACTCCACAGTAAAATGCAACAAATATCGAATGAAACAGGTTCAGTTGCGATAAAACAAATGATAGCACCATACATAATTCCTTAGTCCGAAATTAAACATGTTTTAGACCGTAAAATACTATTGTATAACTAGCTATGGCCGACTGCAATGTAACCTAAATATAACTGAAAAGATTAGCGTAAAGTGAGACATTAAAATTTATTGTTGATGGTAACACAGGGGAATTGTTCACAGATAACAAATACTATTTTTTACACTGGCAATTTCAGTCTATTGTGTGTTAAGGCGAGAACTACATTTGGTATAGACATTGTTTAGGCGGAGTAGTATCTTGGCGAGAATAAACTTTTTGTGTATATGCAGTTCAAACCTTGGTGACACACTAAAATCACAAGTCGTGATCGCGACCATAGAACTTATTCTCATTACACAAAGATGAATTTAGCGTGCACGAGTACATGTACGTATTGATAGAATTTTCTATAATAAAATGTTTAACTTGAAAACGTAGTAATGAAAATGGTGATGAAAATGATAACTCTGTAACATTATTTGTGATATGGTCATATTTTAATTCATAACGTATTTTTAATTTTACACGACAAACCTGGAAAGGTAGAACAACAAATTAAAACAAAGCTTAGTATGTTAGATCTTTTCGAAACATTCCTCGAGTCAAGATTTATGAATAGCTTAATTATATTTAGAGGTAAGACGTAGGACTACAGACCGAGTAGAATTTACATAATGTTTCCAGAGTCACCATCATCAAACTAAATAATATCTCAAGCCTCTTCCCAATTTAACTATTAAATAATTATGTATAAATACTAAAACTAACCTAATAAGTTAGTACTAAAATGTTATAATCCTCTTATTACAATTTAGAAATATAACGTAGGCTGTTAGCAGTTATAACATGCACAAAACTTCATTGGATCTAGGAAACAAAAACAAAAAATTAAAATTCTTAATATGAATTGGCCCCGCCCACATCCGAAAAAAATATACAAAGTAATTTATTAAAACCGAGAAATTAATAAACTCCCACGATGACAAAAAAACAAACTATAATTATAATTTATTTTGTTCCTGGATCCATCTATTCAATATTAAATGCAAGTTAAAACTGCTAACAATTTATTATCTCTATAATCTATATCTTCATATGCATATTTTCAAAAAAATAAAACTATCATCATTGAAATTATCCGATTTATAAATAAATGCTGTTGAGACATACATATCACTAGGTGTGGGATTTATACAACGTTATGAATCAACAACATATCGATAAATCTGAAAATATCGATTAAACCCACTATGAATCATCGAGTAAATAAGAAAGAATCGAGTCGATATGTAAGTGAATATTGTCGGAGAGGCTTTAGGCCTTTTAGATTGGTATGAAGGGGTGCTTACGCGAAGTTTGTGGGTACTTATGACGGTGCCAGAAGGTCCCTCATACATACGTTATATAGCCAATAAAAATAACAAAGCCTGAACTTTTTATGACAAGGCAGTGCAGTGCACAGCTGTAATTAAAATCATTTTAACATAAGGAATGGTTTGCCAACAAAAAAGTCGGCAAAAAAAACGAATTGATAATTTGTGCTCAAACTGATTGAATATTCTAAAGTTTTGTACAATGACCACATCTATAAGTACGCATTATTTATATTTGTCGGAGTCCCACTGAGTATCATATAAGGCCATAACATTACAAGAAGAGTTAATATAGCTTTTACATCTAAATAATATTTTGTTTCGATATGTATTGGGATTATTTATCACGGCTAAATATATATTTGAACGTAATTTGTGAGCGTTATAATAATCGCAATACATACCACATGATTCAACGGAAACATTAAAGATAGATCAAATAAAAGCGAGTGATCGTTATAAAATCGATTTGTTATAAATATCGATATTCCTATACATGTTTCCATCATATATCATAACAAAATACAATTGTAACCGAAACTTATCTTAATAATTTCTTCAATAAGAATACATTTTACAAATCACTAACAACTTTATAGTTTTGCGTTAATTAACTCGTGTGCAAAATTTAACACTAAACACATTATTACAAGTTACATATTTGTACGCTTGTATTTAATCAATGACAAGTTAGTCCGAATAGCAGCTCTTGTGAACATTGGCGCGCATTTTATGTAACCATGGCAACGACGAATCAGACTGGCTGGGGTTGAAGAACGTTCCTGTTCTCAACATGTAAACGACAGAGCATGACATCAAAAGTTAGAACAGCGACGCGACCAATGTTCGACGACTTTACAGAATGCAAAATTAACATCTAGCGTTCGATTAAAATATTCAAAATAAACAATATATTATTATAATAATTCAGTAAGTATATAAAGAAAATTCTCACAACATCACAATAGATGGCAGTCGCGGTACGTTATGGCAGATTAATACTTCAAACGATACCATAATTATGTTTTGTGTACATTTCTCGCCTACAAAAGTCATTGTTTTATAAGAAACCTGTATATACAGCTGTGTAAGCTGTACTGACCCTTTTATTCAAATTAAAAGGTGATATTCTACAACAAAATGGGCATGCATTGTACAACAGGTTGGATATAAGATCAATGACATGTAGGCGTAATGACCGGTACCTAAATTTTTCAAGCAATCCAAACTACATAAACGTTGTCTAAGCAAACTAGCTTCAACAGTTTAGTGTAGAAAGACCCCTAAAAAAATAGGCTAAATAGTTTGCCGCAGAAAAGCAGCAATAAATACCTCATGAAGAGGCCAGCTAACAATTGGTTCTTTGTTGATGGCACACGGACGGCCATAAAATAAAAACAATAGATAGAAAAAAAAAACAAGTATACAAGCTCCTTAAAGTGAAACCTATTTAATAAATAAAAATCCTTCGAGTCGTGTAAATATATATGTAGGTACAATTTGATAAATATAACGAGTGTTATCGTACTAGAGTATGCATGTACAGTGAGCAAAATATTTAAAATAGCGAATATTCCCTATTATAGATGATATGAAATAAGTAAGTTCCCATTTGTATTACGATATCCGTTTAGCGTGAGCGTCGGACGGACAGATTGTCTCTAGTGTTAGTACGTTATAACTAATTTAATGAAAAGCTACATAAGAGCCAAGTTATTGTCTGTGTGTTATTAAGTATGTATATTCGTAAAATCAATTTTCAAACAAATTAACATTTCCCTGGTGTATCGGTGAAATTTAACGGCGCATTGGAAACAGAATGATTTTTACCAGCAACAAAACTGAAACTTATCATTTTTGAGATAAAATCCTTGCTTCATATAAAAATGTATTCCAGCTCCTATTCGTGTACCCATCTTATAGCCTTAAACTATCCAGTTATCACTGCAATATACATATACCATATTAAACACTACAATTGGGGCATTTTATATATAAATATAGACAATTTATACGATTCTAATACAAATTATTAGCGTGATGTGTCGTCCGTAAGATATGCAACGATTGTCTTTAATTTATTTTCATTTATCATAACTTTGAACATACTATGCCAAAAACTGAATAATTAACAAAAGAAGGATCTAAATGACCCAACCAAGAGACACCACCTTTCACCACAACCTTTTACAATAATCATATTGCACAATTGTTTATAAACCGTTCGCTCACGCGTTTTCATCGAGATCGTGGGTCTATTTGGATCCAAATGGAATTCCTTAATAATAAACCCGCCTTAATTAAGTTATAATAATCGCCGCTCTACATTGTGTAGTGCGCTGTAAGGTCCCCATCTGTTATATTTAAAAGTTGTGATTTTAATCAAACATTATTGAATAGTTAGAGCAAACGTCACATATTCTACGGACGAGTTACAGATAAGAATGTAATATACAAGGCGACACGTTACAAGCGTTGCGTTCGCCGGGACATCGAGCCTTATTTTCGAGCACAGAGTTATATGTTTAAAGATATAGGCCTTGGAACATACAATATAGTTGTGTTAAGCCAAAACTATTTGTGTATATTACTTGTTAGGAAATTGAGATAACAATGTTATTTTTTTACAGAAAAAATAATACACTTCGTTTAAGTTTCCGGAGTTAGCAAACATCATGGAAGGATTTCTTGCATATTTTTTTCCATGATATTACCAAGAACAGTTTTGCCAATCTTGGGTTCTGAATATTTTTAATATTATAATGATTGTATATCCCAGGGCCATCTTCACATAGTTACACATATTGTATTCCCGTCCACTTTGTTACTTTAGAATAAATATATTTATTACGTGGATCGTGTTGCTCCGTAATCCTTGCTGTAGCGTCTTCGTGATATTTTGCAGTTATTATGAACATATTTATTTCTCTGGGCGATTTTACTCTAAGCATACGGAAAGTAAACAATGATGTGAACGAAATTATTTATTTCAATATTTATCATTACTACGGGATATCCCGTCATTTTATTGCACTTTATACAAAAAATCTTCAAAAAGTTGTGAGTATATGCTTGTATTTATAAAGATTTCAATCTCCATAGTACATTCTTTGACAGTAAAATGAGCACAAAAGGCGCCACGGTCGCTTGTGCTTCCTACGATTGATCACACAAAGCGCATGTATGGCCCAAACCTAAACTATAATCTACAAAACATAAATAATCAGTAAATATAGAAATATAACTACAGTACGACAGCGAGAGAGAGCTTATACGTAGTCGTACACATGAGCCAAGTGACGTTTGAACCTACTCCGTACTATCTAAAACAAGTAAAACGAGTCCTTTATACTAAGACCCTAACGCGCACGAGTGCGAGTTTTAGAATGATTAATTCAAACATCAACTTAGCTTCTACCGGCTATCAACAGATGGCGCTAACCGTGCCTGTCAAATGACGTCATCAGTTGAAAACCCGCACTCGCGCTGAGCTGTCGCCTTTATACAAATAATATGGAAAAATAAATGCAAAGTACCACAAAGACGCAGTAGTGTTTGCGCGACTAGCTGGGCGGCTGCGGGTCGGTGCTCACGATGACCTGCACGACGTACCCGGGCGTGATCTTGGCCTCCTCCACCATGAGGCGGTCGCCCAGCAGCTTGCCGCCGTAGAACCAGCGTTGCCGCCACGGCTCTATGTTTTCTTGAGCCTGGAAAACAAGGATATTTTGTTTATGAGGCGGTTTTGATTGCCATTGAATAATCTCTTTGTTCATATGGCTGGTAACAAAAAATGTAATCATCAATGTGGAATAAAATTGAAAATGACCAAGAAAATAATGGAACATAATATATTCACAAAATATACGCAATTACTGATTAAGTATCGAACTAACTTTAAAGTAAACACAAAAACAAGTTTAAAAACCCATTCAAAATAAAATGGTCTACTTAATAATTTAATGGGCACAATATAAAGTCGTGCTTATTGTTACGTGTGGCGGATAATCAAGCTTAAATTTTATCAAAATAATCTTGTTTACGCACGTGACACTTGTGGCAGACCGACCTCAATACGCAAGTGCGTTCTTTTAAAAATGCTCTACATTTTAAGACGTCAGTTAGGAAGTTCGAAAATGATAAAAGTTGTCTGACCCTGTCCCAGAGCAGGGCAGAGATCTTTGCCCAAAAAGTGAATTTGTTCGAGTAGCTTATTTTAACTTTAATTCTTTTGTTTGATCGCGACATAAGGTCATAATAATAGAAGAAAGTTTCTGTAACAAGTTAGATACGCACTAATTGCATTTATTTTACAAACATGTGGGGGCTTATTATTAGCAATTTGTTAAACTACAGTTACTATCTTAAAAATGCTACTAGTCTTTAAACTTTACTTGAAAAGAAATTAAATGATCCATTTGACAGAGCTAATAAAATAAAGTAAAAAAAAGAAAACTGTCCAATAGTGATGGACGACCAACAAATCCTACTGTGAACCATAGTTAACAACAATGACATTTGGCATTGTACTCCTCACAAAGAGAAAGCCTACGAGTGAACATGCTCCTTGCATAGCTACAGTTACTAGGTCAACGCCACAGTCATTATTATTGTGGCTTCCAAATTGAATGCCGACTGTTATTACTAACTAGCAAACGAGCTAAACGGACACCTTGTTATGGCATCACGCATGTATTGTAAAAAGGGGTAAGCAGAACACATTATATTTAAAAATTACAAATTTTACGCTGAACGATCTCAAGTTATCTATAAAAGGAGATACGCAAAATTGTAAGGTTATTTTTATAGACAGTAGTACTATTTTATGCAGGTTTATGTACTCAGTTTCTCTGCACTTACTTTACCTAGATCCATGTTTTGTAAGATTTTCTGACTATCACCATACTAAGTTACTTCAACCAAATTCTCGCGCCGGCATTAGACGTAGGTTTCTTGCATTATCATGTCCGCAATACGTTCATTTGCATGCGTTCATAATTCGTACACTGTCGGAACTCAATTTACATTGGCAACTTAATTCTGCCTTGTGGCGATAAAGATCAGATCGGATAATATTGCCAATGAACTTTAAAAAATATATAATTATGTATTAGCCCTTGATTTTATTGAAAAACGGTCGAGCTACACTTAAATGATTCTGTAGGTCAACTGTAATTGTCGAAAACTGAGTCATTAAGCAGGCGCGGATGACCTTTGAGGCGGTGGAGCACTTCGATAAAAATGCCTTGTGGTAAAGAATAAGTGTATTCATGACCATCGCTGAAATATATGTCGCTGTATGTAGTACAGGCCAGAATAAAAAAACAATGAAATTACTATGTATTTTTAGATTATATGATGGATATACAACCAGTAGACGTAAAATGGATTTTACTATATCCTTAAAGCAACAATTAACTTGTTTTTGAACCTTGAATTTTTAATCTTGTGCTAACAAATTTGACCGGTGAGGTAATGAGTCAATGCAAAATCGTAATCGTAAGCGCGTGAACTGTACATTGGCTAAACATCTATAAAAAAAATGAATCTTAAAATACTAATGTATGGGAGTGATTCCCATACAAACAATAGCATGACAAATGAAATCCCTGTGTCAAATAAAAATGGTAGCGATACAGTCGACCGCGCTAATAGTTACTATAACTTTGATAACGCCTTTAAGTCGAAGATATAAGGTTGATTTTTGCAATTAAACGTTTACAAGTAATGTATGGCCTAATATCCACCGTACAAGGCGCGGCGGTGCTGTTGTGTTGCAAAATTTCGCATCGGCAGCTTACGTCATGAGCCATGAGTGACCGTGTTTCACATACAACACAATACATAAGTTTATCGCGAGCAAACTTTGTTATTCTGCTACTAATTTTAACGTCGTTCTTAATAGCCTGTGTTTTACTTATGTTACATATACTTATTTCATCGAGAATACCATGGTTTTGAAATTTTCGTGTTTATACCTATAACTTTTCGTTAATCTATTGGGATCATGCCTACATTTACATAAAATAAATACTTTTTTGTTAGCATAATTTAGTAGCGCTTTATACAAAAAGCATCACAATTTCCCTTATTCTTTATAGACTACCACTGACACGATTTAATAAGTACATATTTTATAGCGAGAGTCATCAACTGACCCTTAAATTCACAGTTAAAAAGTTCGACCGAAAAAAAACCGCAAACGGGACGGGTCCATTATTAATTTGATCACAAATAGTAGCGACTTAAGTAAACCGAGCCAGCTGACGTTAAATTAATTTACAATAACAACGCGGATCCTTGCAAACAAGTCACTCAAGTATTATATAATTTGTTATTGAATATTAAATAAGCTTGCGAATGCATAAAGCTTGCATGCGAATACCGCTATTAATATTATGAATCGAGTATAAACTGGTGCATGTCTGTCTTACTTCATTAGTCTACTGCAGTTATCACTCATTTGTAACCTTCTTTAATAATAAATAAGTTGGGTTTAAAGTGTTTTCCGCTTACTCAAGCTTTTAATTTGTTTGTTAGGTTATGGATATCCGTCTTCAGCATATATAATACCTCTTTACACGGTACCAAAAACTAGAAGCAAAGTTTGACCAGTCAGACCAGAAACGAATTAGGTAATCTAAAATCGCTCTTTTCGGGATAGTATTAGAATAGATCAATATATTTCTTTTACAACAAAATATGTTCTTAAAAGCTTTTAACCATCGATTTGATAAAGATTAAGCTTTTCTTAGAATAATGAAGTATCAATCACCTCATTTACATAATTTCTGACCAGATCTCTCATATCTCAGTTATTGTGAACTGCCCGCCCCACATAAATGGGCATTTTACCAATTCTTTAATTTGTATGTCAAACGTATCCGTATACATACACCAATATATCTGCGAGGAAGTCTATGCATCATCAACTTTTCAAGGATTTTATAAAGAAGGTTGAATGTGATCTCTGATGTCATGCTAATGGGAGAAAATTAACGCTTCTCAATGTTTTGAGGTGATTATTACTACTTAGTCTTCACACTCAAAGTAAATTATACATTTATTCAATGCAACATTGTATGAAATGGGCTTCAAACGCTTGGTTAGATTAGTTGCGAAGTCATTTAATGGAAAATTGTAGTTTATTCTGACGAATGATATTTAGGAACCAACAGAGTGGGCATTGGGCATTCAAATTATTTTTTGACACCTTACAAACTGTCATGGGTTTTTTGCTCTTTTTTTAAAAATACTCAACTACGTTTTTCCGGCTAGTATAGGGGTTCTAGATCATCATCATAATCATCATTCCTCTGCCCATGTCCCAATTTATTTTTATTTGGGGCCGGCGCAACAATTCCTCTTCTTCCATACCTTTCTATCGGCCGTCATCTCACAAGATATCTTCTAGATAAAAAAATCTACAAAATATCATACACATTTTTATCCAGTCCTATTTGTATGAGTGGTACTCACATGTAACTTATTCTTGCACTGTGCGACCGTGTGGCGGGAGTACACAGCCAGGTCGACGTCCTTGCAGGTGTTGGAGAGCCGCAGCCGCAGCGACACCTCCGTGCCGCCCTCCACCGGCTCCGACCACTCCGCCGGCGAGTCCCGCCCGCTGGCCTCCTTCACCATGTTTATTGGTGGCGATAGGCAGTATATCGGGACCTAAAGATATGTGGAACGTAAAAGTGTGAAATTATAATTCTGTAATTAATATTAATATATTTTGTTGCATTATTTTTATGAGAAATAAGTTAATGATTGATGCAACTGTTTAGTCACTCATATTTATATTGATTGCATGAAGAGTTTTATGATTACGTACTCTGGTTGGATAAATCACGATAAATACGCGTGCATCATTTTAGAATGAAAAATTGGCTCAATAGTTACTATGAAATTAGAGAAATAAGTTCTTAAAGCAAAGTATGGAACAGTGTTTCAATAAAACATTCAGTGAGGAGTGCAAACTGCGATTTTAAATAAAAAAATATTGAAACATCAAATATAATAATGTATTACTCTGCTACATTATAACAGATACTGTTTACTAGATAATACAGTAAGCTACTAATTACTACTAACTCTTCAATGTTAATTATAATTGCCAGAGGTAAACCATATTGATGAATACCCCAATAATCACATTACCTAATAATCGTGACTTGCAATATTTGTACAACAATATTTATGCTACACTATCAGAAATCAAGAATATCAGGCCACAATTGATTAATATAACCATTAATATTCAATTACATTATTATCAATTTGATGTAATGCTCCATATCATTATAGGTAAAGAAAACATGAGGTATTATGTACCTAAATCAATAATAAAGGATGATTCCAGGTCTCGACTAAGGGATCCGGGGTGAAAAGTGTAGAGGCACTCTAAAAGATACCATAAGCCCTAGATTCCAGTCTTAAATCTATAAAGTCAATGGTTTGTTTTGAATTTATTGTACTAAAGATCTTTAGAAAATCAGAAAAATATCTACTGTTACCAGATTATTTTGCTTTTTCTTTTACCCTATTTAAACTTATTTTGCTACATTGCAGTAGGATAGTTAAATGGTGACATAATATGTATTTATGGCGAGATAATATTCACTAAAGAGCCCAAAGGATTATTATTTCAATCCAGGAATATGAAGTAGTAATCATAAATGTGGATTATGAAACAAAAGTAATTATGGTGAGCTATAGTATTAACCCTAATAGTCTTATCTGCTCATTACATGCAAAACATTGATCTAAATAATAATATATTTTAATTCCTTTTAATAAATATTTGGATGCATACATATGTATGTTATGCATAACCTTGGAATCATCAAGAAAATAAAAACAAATGTTAGCACTTATAGAATACTAAGTATTTAAAGTTTCAACAACAATGGCTTAGAAAAGGTAAAGATTATTAATTTCCCACAGTGGTATTATCAACAAACCATAATATTTTGAGTGTCCATTGCTATTATGACAACAGTCAACAATAAGTGAGCTATGGTTGATAAATTTATAATTGAGTATCCAAAATAAGGATGCCACTGAAGGTCAAACGAAACTATAACAGAATTATAATGAGGCTGTGGAAACCGCACTTGCAGCCTAAATACGAAGGTAAACGTAACATACCTGATATCTTGTGCCCCATTCATCATAGCACTCTGTGAGGTAGCCATTAGGTACGGATACACTGGCTCCGTCGAGGATCGCCTGCGCGAGCTGGAAGTCCATCGCCTCTGCGGCGACGGCAGCTGCCCGCAGTGCGTCCCAGATCTCCTTGCGTCCTTCGAACGCCGGCGCTGTGTCCCAAAACTCATCCCTTTTGCTACGTAGCTGTCCTTCTGTCAATGGCACGTCTGATTTCCATCTTATCGTCTCGTGGCATAGCGACTGATTCTTCCTCAGGCCACCTAAAACAAAGAGTTATAAGAACACGCACTCGACGTCTGTGCAGAGACAGATGATCGTTTACTCTACCTGAATTAGGCCGAGACACGGTAGCCGAGGACTCCTCTATAGGCCCGCTACCACTTCTAGTTATTCCTATGCAGCCGCCCATTGTGATCACATTCTACAATTGCTCATTTAACAAATATTTACAAAAAAATTATTAACAAATAACATTTTTATCTTCTGTACGCTTCTGTCAAAAAATATTAGCTGTATATGTTTTGTTAGTGCTAGGAAAGGTCGCGTGTTATTTGTACACGTCTAAATTTCATTCTTGGTAAATATTATATAATTTATGAAATAAATTTTATTCTTTCTATAGGCAATCCCAAAATAATCGAAAAGAAGCTCATTTACATTGATATGATATTTCAAATTGTAAGTTGACTTTGAGCTTTGTTACTAACGAAACGCATTTCGAATGAAGTGTCAATTACGCAGTTATAAATGTGGTAACATTACAGATTAGTGTACGTTTAGTTGTTAATTAAATGTTTGATAAATGTTTTTTAATTTATCCAACAAATTAGTAAAATAAATTACCATACAATCACATTATTGCTTATATATGCAATATGTATCAAAAGAGTTTGCTTAAACAGTTTCCTAGTTTTCATCATTTTTGTGTCCCTGTGTTGAGTTACAACAACACGTAATTTCAGTCAGAACATGCTCAAGTGACCACCCGACATTCATCTGTTTACTTTTGCTGAAAACGTCATTTATAAACAAGTTGCAATTCAAAACAAAACACAAGTTAACTGGAATTATAGCCAAATATATAACTAATACAATTAATTGAATATGGATAGTAATGGCCACTCTATTAAAGATTTTAGGGTAGAATCTGTAAGTATTGACAAAATAAATGTTGATATCAATTCAGATTGGTCCTTACATTATCAGCCGTTTCTTATTGTAGCTATAACCATAATACGAAACCATTTGTCCGTGTAAAAGTAAACAAGCAAATTGTGAAATGTTTCATTTTTATTTAAATAAATTATAAATTTGGTTTCACTACAAATAACTACTTCAACAATTACATTCAATGAGTCGAGCTTTAATATTGCATTAACATTTATAGCATACTAATTTACACTTTACCCATTTCACAGGCCCCCGACACTGCCTTCTATGTGTCAGAGTTTTTATCAACATCTGAAGAGAAATCCATATTAAACCATATTTATGCAGCACCAAAACCAAAATGGACACAACTTACAAATAGAAGACTGCAGAACTGGGGTGGGATTCCCCACAGGAATGGAATGATAGCAGAGGCCATGCCACCATGGCTTGAAACCTACCTTGATAAAATAGACAGGCTGGACCTGATGGGTGGGAAACATCCCAACCATGTTCTGGTCAATGAGTATTTACCTGGACAGGGTATAATGCCGCACTTAGACGGGTCTCTGTTCTATCCCACCATCACTACACTTTCAGTAGGGTCTCACTGTGTTATAACCTTCTTGGAGACAAAAGAGGACAATGTAATCAACACCACTCCTGCATTCTCTCTGTTACTTGAACCAAGGAGTTTGTTAATCTTACAAGACAAACTATTCCACAACTATTTACATTGTATTGAGGAAGTTAAGGAAGATGTCTTAAATGATACAATTATTAATTTAAAAATGTGTTCAAATAATTATGTCAAGGATACAACTGTGAAAAGAGGTACGAGAGTATCTTTGACTATAAGGCATGTGCCAAAAACATCAACTTTTAAATTAAATATTGGCAATAAAAAATAGGTAGGTATCTAATGTGATTGTGTTTTACTTGATTGTTATTTACTGATAGTTATCTTTTTTTTAATATATATGTGTTTCATATTAATTTGTTATTTAAATTTAATTGTGATTTATTTAAAACTTACTCGATGGAACTTGAGTGGGCTTTGAATTGATTTGATTTCAACTTGAATGAGCTAGGGAAGCTATGGTAAATCATGTTTCTGCATGACGTGAACAAATAGTGTATCAAAGTAAACACTGGTAACACAGGGCTTTATTATTTATACCTATCTTTCTTCATGCAGCATGATTCATATTTAATTAACAAAGGTACAAAAACTTTTTAAAGAAAACTTTTTCACTTTTACAAACAATATGGTTCCAGATTTAATTATGAATACTGAGTACATCTAGTTGGTTTATTTTTAATTGAAATTAAAGAATGAATTATTAAACAGTTTTTTAATTTATTTTTATAACAATGAGATTTTCAAAATTATTTACGAGTGCTAGACTGTTACGAAATTGGGTGAATTATGGCAAAGTGAACACACGGCTATGTTGTATGCCTGCTTTACCAAAACAAGAGGATATCGGGAGTAATGATGCATGTAGCAACACTGTGGTAACAAATAATATTTACTTATTAAGTACTGAATACCACTTATAGTGTATGCTATGAATAGACAAGAGAAATATAAAACATATTTTTATATCCCATAATAGGTAGACTTTTTTTTTAGTTGTAACGTATTTATTTAGTAACTATAGCACTTACATACATACTTTAGACTTGAATAGGTTGCATGTATTTGCTATGAAATCAGATCAGAAATGGTATTTCAGAAGGGCCTGGTCCTGTGCGTATATCAGACGAACAAGAAGTTCGAATTGACGCGCACCGCAGAAGAATTCAACCAGAAGTGCAATGGCAAGTTGATGCAACATTTAAACACGTAAGCTTTATTATTCCTTATGTAAAAAGACTCGGCAGCACATGATATAATATTAAATATCTTTTTCAGAATCCCACAGTATTTTTGTAATAACTTAGCTGTGTGAGTTTGATTAATACTTAAATGATACAAGGGTTTAATTAATTTTTTTTCGGAATCGCACACGACCCAACCGGTCCTTAATCATCAGCTGTTTCGACGGAGTCCGGAGTCAAACTCGCGACCCTGAAAACTGATGTAAAGAAGGAACATACTTAAGTAATCATCAATAATCATAAACCTAAGAGATGCATGTTTGTATGTTTTGTAGTTTAATTTGTGAGATGGAGTTGGGGAAGGCGTTTGCGTTCACGGACATTGCGCCTGAGTATGCCGCGGTCGTGATCGCTTCCATTGGCCCTAAGGACGCCTCCTACAATGCGCTCGAGTCACTCGATGAAGCTAGGGTACATGCATTTTCTAAATCCTTTGTTAATTAATCCACATAAATTGATATATTCTATAGAGATATTTTCTTAATTACATGTAATGATATCTTAATGTGTGTTCCACAAATGCTTGTTTTGAGTCTGGGTGTCTTTGATATGTATGTTTGTGAAACCTACTGCTAGTTAACCCAAGTACTGCAGACAGCAGTAGAAGGGCATGTGATAATATGTTGCAGGAGAACCTCCGCTGGGGTATAGGCGCGGGCGTGCAGCTGCTGAAGAAGCGCGGTTGCAGTGTCATCGAGGTGGACCCCGGGAACGCGCCCGACGCCGCCGCTGAGGCCGCCGAGCTGGCCGCCTGGAGGTATATCCACACTTACACAGTAGTAGAGTGACGGGTATGTAATTACCCACTCGCTTCCTATCCTAAAAAGGTGGGCGTACATGTCCATAAGGATTGACCCAAAAAGAGGCTCCGTCCATTCTCATTTCAACTGAGAGAGGAGGAGCCTGCCTACTGCTGTGTTATTCGCGAGAGCCGTAACGCCTTACGTTACGCCAAGTTTTTTCTACATATATTAACAGATTCCAAAGATTTAAATCGGTGACTGAGCGTAAGTCAGAGGTCCGCGTCACCATGTATGGCAAGGAGGGCATCGAGCTGTGGCAGGAGGGGTCCATCTTCGGGCGCGCGCAGAACTGGGCGCGCTACCTGTCCGACATGCCAGCTAATAAGATGACGCCCGTCGACCTAGCTCAGGTAGGTGGTTCACATCCGGACGTTTTTTGATGACTGTCTTTGATACTATTTATTGATGAATTGTTACTTCATTTCTAATCCTTGGATTTTAGGATATAGGTAGGATTTAGATTAGCTGTACAAGCTGATCACCACAGTAATCCGTACTGTGAAAATAAGTTCGTCCACGATAGTGTAGTCGCGTCTGTGCCAGTCCATTGCAAAATTATTACGAGTGAATAATTTTATATTTTTAAATTTTAATAGAATAAAGGTCGTTATATTTGATGATGCTTTCAGATGCTTTTAATTTTAAGCTGCTCTAAGCTGCTGTGACATCTCACGTGATGGGAGTTTTAAAAACTTAAGCTACTGTTACCACGCACACATACCTGCACATATTGCCACTGCGCTTTCCTTTTTCAAATATTTTGACTGGATTGCCCACACATATGTGGCCCTTATAGATATTATTGTGTGTTGGCGCGGGACCCCAAGGATACAATTGGTGTTGTTCCGTGTTGCGCAGGCGGCGCTGGACACGCTGTGTCCGCTGGGCGTGTCGGTGTCCGCGCACGGGCGCGAGTGGGTGGCGGCGCAGCGCATGCGCGCGTTCCTGGCGGTGGCGCGCGGCTCGTGCGCGGAGCCCGCGCTGGTGGAGTGCAGCTACCGCGGCGCGCCCGCGCAGCGCCCGCCCGTGCTGCTGGCCGCCAAGGGGGTCACCTTCGACAGGTCACTACACCACACTATACATGCCCCCCTGCTGGGCACGAGCCCGCGCTGGTGGAGTGCAAAATCTCATACGTTACGTAGACGACTCCACCTTGAGGTGAACTCCTTTAACCAGATCCTCGTCACAATAACCAAGTAAACCTAACTTCCGCATTGAAAAGTCCTACCATATAAATTTTGGTCAGCTATGACTAGAGACAAACCCTTTCACCATTGCCATATGCCTATTAAACTTTCAAAAAGTAGTTTTCAGAAAACATTTTCACTATTGTAGTGGCGGCCTGTGCCTGAAGGAGTGCCACACAATGACGGAAAACCGCGGCAGCATGGCCGGCGCCGCCGTCGTCTTCGCCGCACTCAAGATCCTCGCCAAGCTCAAGGTAGGTATGACAATTACGTTGAAAAAACGATTTAACGGATTCATAACGATGTTAACCTTCAAAGTACTCTCTAACTTACTTTTCGCGTTCCGTTCCCAAAGGGGACAAGAATTTGTGTGATCATATGACTTGAGTGTTTGTAAAATCCCCTGCGACACAAAGATAAAACTTATTGAAGCAGGATTCGGAGTAAAACACCTTGTCCATAGGTGCCAATAAACGTGCAGGCAGTGGTCCCTATCTGTGAGAACATGATCAGCGGGCAGTGCATGAAGGTCGGGGACGTCGTGAAGGCGCTCAACGGACTCTCTATTCAAGTGAGTATCTGGGGGCACGGCCGTTTTAATTAAACTATTACCAACTATATTTGTTACCGCCATCCAGTCTCAATCTAAGAAAAGCTTGTATTATGATATACTGACAACTAATAAACTTATATACCTAAGTATATTTCTTAATACATGCATAATATAGATAAAATAGCTGTTGCCCGCGACTTCGTCCCCGTGGTTAGAAGATATAAGTTAGGAATTTTTGAACGGAAGCACTTGAAGATAAATAATATTCCCTGTTTTTTTCCACATTTTCCATTGTATCTTCGCTCCTATTAGTGACAGCGTGATGGTATATAGCCTAAAACCTTCCTCGACGAATGGTCTATTCAACACAAAGATAATTTTTCAATTTGGACCAGTAGTTCCTGAGATTAGCGCGTTCAAACAAACATACAAACTCTTCAGCTTTATATATTTGTATAGATATAGATTACACCCAGACACAGAACAAATGTGTCCTGGGTAGGAATCGAACCCACCTCCTGTATAGCAGTCAGGGTCACTAACCACTAGCTAGACCAACAGGTCAGTACATGAAGGTGTGACAAACATTACTATTCTGACAAGTATCTCCCTATATATGTGGGAAGAGAGATTATTGTATTGATAAGACAATATGCTTAATAGTTGTAACTTCCAGATAGAACACACTGACATGGAGGGCAGACTGATGATGGCGGACGCGCTCGTGTACGGCCAGGCGCTGTACAAACCCGCGCTTGTTATCGACGTCGCTACCTTCACACGTATGTTGTTTTTAGTATAAGACCCAGTTCCTCTCCTTGGTGTTAAGCATTGGCGTAGTAGGATCTCACTAAAATCCAGGGCTCCGGTTCCGCTTTTTACGATTGCCTACATTAATAATAATAGCGGAATTGGCGCCCAGGACATCAAAAGCTCAAAAAGTGATGATACATGTAGAACTAATGGTATAAAAAAAAATCTATTATATGCCTACGAGTCTACAAGAGTCTCAACTCGCGGGTTTTCTGAGTGTTGCGTTGGCACTGGAAATTTGAGTTGTGATGCTCTGTCGATCTACATATTATACATATGTAAATTCCGTACCTTACGTTCCGTAAAATGATACATTATAGTGTTGCAACTGATAAAGAAGGACGGAGATTAGATGGGGAATAGAGCTGGGTTAAAACGACGAAGCGGCAGAGTATTTGCGCAGCAACGTGCTTGTGGCATTACCCTACCACAGTCAGTACTGCCAAGTACCGTTGTCAGCGGCCCGCGGTGCGAGCTGGTGCTTAGTGTGAGGGTTGTCCCGCAGAGGGCGTGCTGATGGCGACGGGCGGCGGCGCGTTCGGCGTGTTCAGCAACTCGGAGCGCGCGTGGAGGGCCTGCCGCGGCGCCGGCGCGCTCACCGGGGACCGCGCCTGGCGCTTCCCGCTCTGGCAGTACTTCCAGCACCAGATCACCAGTCAGTACACATCATCATTTAATAAACGAAGGTCTTCCGCGAGATGCAACAGCCGTCCCTGTCTTGGCCAGCCCGCATTCACCCACTACAGCTACTCCAGCTCTAGACGGTCAAATGGAAAATGACAATGATGTCCAAAAAATCCAAAACATAGGAAATTCACAACAAGACTTCGTTTGAAATCTTAGAAAATAGTTTGTTCCAATTTTTTTATAGAAAATTTACTACATCATGCCTTTTACAGATGACCCGTCGGTTGATTTGAGAAACAAAGGTGCCGGTCGAGCAACGCCCTGTCTTGGAGCTGCGTTTTTGAAGGTGAGCACTTGTCAATGATTGCATGCATAGTCGAGGTTGAGGTCACCAAGGAGCACCGACAGCTTGATGGAAGTATGGACAGACAGATGAGCCTCGGATCTATACTAGTAGTGTGGTGACAAACCTGTATTCGCGCCCATTACAATCACAAGGCTATTGACGGTTTCTTTCCATTGCATTGCATTGTACATTTTACGTCCTGTGAGAATGCGCGCGTGTTGCAGAACTTCGTGTGCGGCGAGTGGTTGCACATGGACATCACGGGCGTGGGCAAGGTGGCGCACCGCGGGCCGCCCTACCTGCAGCCGCGCCGCATGGCGGGCCGCCCCGCGCGCACGCTGGCCGCGCTGCTGCGCGCGCTCGCCGCGCACGACACCGCGCACGACGCGCCCTGCCCTACGGGCTCTACTGCCTAACACCTGGCCTCTAGTCTGTTTATCCCAACCGGTAGATACAAGTCACAAAGTGTAACAGAAATGCATAATTACAATTATCACTGCTGTGCAATACTGTTTGTTCATAAATGCAACATACCTTTTAAAAGCAACTAATGAAGAGTACAACTAGGATGGCAGTGAACTTCTAGAACGCCTACTTAGTGTTGTTCAATTCAAATAAAAAATACCTCGATAATCCAAACATTAAGTTATGACCATATCTGATCAAAATTAACGTTACTATTTATTAACTAAAGATTTACTCACATAGGATAGCCAGGCAAGTTTCCGTTCCGTTCCAACCGGAGTAGTTAATCATCGCCTGATACGACTCGAACTAAGGACTCCAGTAGGGTCTGAAGCTAGTCAGGCTATCCCGATAAATAGCCGTTATATAATTACGAATCCGCCTCAATAGTTATTAGACGTGTTTGAATATTTTATAAATTTTGTTGTACGTTTTTATGTGAAAATTTAGTAAAAATAAAAATAAAAGTTGTTTTCCTACCTACCTACTGTCCTGTCCTACCTTTCACTTGTCACATTTCTAATATTTCATCACCGCAGCTGAATGTCGTTTTATAATTTGAAGTAGGTATTTCCATCATCATCTTGAACTCACTGCTAGGCACAAGGGTAGTTGCCTCACTAAATTTTTGCTAGTCTCCTGTCTCTTCGTATTCACCTATTCTTTCTGACTTATATCGTATGCCAATGCCCACCACACATACTTGGCCTAATGAAAATTTTGTAAATACAATGCTGTCAGATCTGGTATTTTTCCTCCAAGTTGCTCATTACGGCTGGTCAAGGTCATCCCACAAGCGCTCTAACCTATTGATAAGTAAAGGCAAAGCCACGTCATACATTTAAAGTTGTCCATTCTAATCTATAATTCTGGCCGAACAAAACATAATCGACACAATATTTTTCTGAGTTTATGTTTCATTTGATGTGCGGATATTTTATATTTTTACAAACAAGTATATAATGGTTTATTTCTAATGGCGCGACAATCAGAACCTTTCGTTAGTCGTAAAATCGATTCTCTTATGGCCATGTTCCCGTTCTATGCATTGAAACGCAATATACCTATTTGGGCAAGCAAAAAAATAATCTTTAGGGGTTGGCCTATATAAAAATGTACCTACTTAGTGAATATTTTATTTAATGAAATTTGAAATACTTAACCAAGTTTGTGAAGACTTCTGTTTCCTAGTGACGTGAATTTGAATTTTCAGTTTAGTCCATTTGAGGTTTTCATCTTCGTTAGCTATCGGGAGATGTTCCTATAACCAGCCTTAATTTAGCACTTGTAATAAATGATTGATAACGAAACACGGTAGTCTTTAGTGCTCCTATAGCAACTCAATTTGGCAGGAGATCAACCATAAATACCATATCAGTGTCTATATAATCCATATTTTCTAAGACATAGGGTGAAATGTTTGTTAGAATACTCCTGTATGCAACACTTCAAAATTATGAGAATTGAGGTTAGGGATCAACTGAACTAACCCAAGTTATTGAATGGGTAATGAGTTCTGAACATCTCTCTACTTCGGCTCATAATCAGTAGGTAGGCGTGATTTTTTATGGATGTAACAAGGCTCAACCGCCCCTATAAATAAACCAAGACAATTACGTAAAATTTGATAGTAATAAAACATTTTTACGACATATTTATTTTATAGTTTACTTAAGTTTCTTTAGGATTTCTCCTATATCACGAGTGTCACAGACACATTCACAACATGCAGACTCAAAATAGAACTGGAACTGTATCCACATTTACAGTGCAGAAAGCTAATGGGAGTGTACTGATCTGTGGAATGCGCTGCTTGCATACAACGCCAGGTGACACGCAACTCAAGTGAGCGGAAGATGCAAGAGGGCTAACAGTCAGATTGGCTGATCCACGAGACGACAAAATATCTATGCAATTAGTCTGTGTGCAGCGTTCTCTAGTAGTAGTAGTTTCACAAAAACGCATTGTTTTTTGTGAAATCGAGCCAACCTGACAGTCACGGACGGGCGAGTTGCCTAATGCTAATGCAAACACATCAGATTAGGACACCCCTATGATATTTGACCAGTTATCAAGTGAAAAAGCTTTACATAGTATGCTTATCCGATACATTTGTTAATATAATAAAACATATTCGAGTAATTAAATCACTCTTTAGTGTATTATAGCATACTTTAACATAGCACGTATTTTGTTGAAAGTGAGAATAAAACTAGGGATTGGAGGTGAGGTACTCGGGTGAACAAACAGAAATACGTAATCAACACAACGGGGGCTAAATGAAACACCGATGCTTATTGACCTAAAAATGAAGAAACATTTATTTTCAGTATGTCTTTTGTAAAATTTAATAACAGAATGAATCAAATGTGGTAAGAGAATAACAGAGCGGATTACTTTCCATTTCGATAGAATTAGTTTCACCAACAATAGAAATATAATATTTATCAAGTCATTTACAGATACAGTTAATGCAGTACCAATAAATCTAATTTATTCGTTTACTGAGTTAGTTAAATTTAAACATTTATTACGATCATAATGTACACGGAGTGGAGCGGACGGACGGGCCGTCCGCCGGGTACACTATATTTTTTTGGGATTTTTTAAATTTTTATTCCTCACGTACTTTATAAATATCTCATACTTGAAAAAAATTTACATTAAAATGTATCGGAAAGGTGCGGGACGCTAGCACCGCATACACTAGGGCGCGACGCAAACAGAGGCACGCACGCACACATACAGGACGGCGGGCGCCCGAAATATACACAAATATAAATTATGAGCCGACACGAACCCGAGACTTATACCATCACATTGCGACGCACACCTATTCGTTTTCCCTTTGTACCGCTAGTTAAAATTTTTCTTACATAGTAAAATTAACGGAATACTTTAAATCTAAATAAAAAGAGAAGGCGGAGGCGGCGCGCGGCGGGCGATAGTCAGCCGCCGCGCGCCGCCCGCGCCCATACGTTACAAGTAGTACATCATTAAACTGAAACGATGACAATATTTAATTTATCGCAAACACTAGAGAAATGCAGGTCCAATACGATGGTAATATTGTGTGTCATGAAACAAAATGTATATTTAAATTCTCTGCTTTTTACACACACACTAGCCGGCGGCTCACTTCGACGTCATCATGGTGACGAATTCTGGAAAACAAAACAAAGACGGCATTAGTAAGGGTCGTCAGCGGAAAACAGGCACAGAGTTTACAAGAAACATTTCACATAAACCCTTGCATAACTTGTCTAAGACACAATGTTAACACAGACATTATTATTAACACAACGAAAGTAACCGACAGAGATAGAGATGCACTAATTAGATGTAACCGCTATTAGACAGATAACCACTAGATGTATTACCAAAACAAATAAATCTAGTCCTCACCAAACACATGCCTGCGCGGATCATCAACGATAATATACAAAGCGAGGCATGTACTTGATGGTTCGACCGACAACATAAATAAACCGTAAGATACATATTGTACCTCATCATGCCACTACAAGGGATTATGTGAAATACCACCCTCAGGATATATCCACAAAATATATTAATGATAAAGTAATCACATATGTCGGGCGGAAGCACTCGATTAGATACCAGCGCTGCGAACATGATCCGAATGTGTAGAGCGAAGCCTATACAAGTGTACGAGGGAGTCGGTATTGTATCGATCGCGGATCGCGTCAATGTTTGCTGCTCGTTTGTTAGGCAGTGCGGTGTGAGTGGGTGTGGGTGAGTGCGGCCGGCGGCGCGGCACGGACACAAGCGGCGGGACTAGCTATGGCCACTCGGACTACGGATGGGCGGATCACCAGGTGGTATTTCTATAAGAAAAGTTCTATACAGATATTAGACACATGCACCAATCAACAGGAAAACAATATTCAACATATCCCTGTGAAGCGGACGTGTGTAATTTTGTAGACCCCGTTAAAAATATGGTTACAAAATTGCAGACGATCCGCCACGCCAATAGTGAGTAAATAGTCACAATCGATAGTCAAGTGGTGAGAACCCAACAAGAGTGTGAGAGGGGCTAGAGGGGGCGGGCAGGGTGGGAAAGGCAGGGAGTGGCTGGATCAGCTAACATCTCCAAGGTAAGGAACAGTTAATAAACGAGCAGCAAACCATTCAGATTAACACTGGGGTATACCTATTGTCGTACCGCACTCGACGTAGGCGTACACACTATTAGGGGAAATCGTTTCGAGATCACAGCGTTATCGTAGAGTCTTTTCTTATGGTTAGTTACTGTACTAATATCACAAGTGTGGCGGCAGGCCGAACACTAACGGCTGCCGTCGCCGCGAGCGAAAATGATTTGGGCGAGTGCATGGAAGTCTGCAAGAGAGAGAACGCTCGGTCGGAAGATGGATCACAGACTGCGCCTACTTAAAAGGAGCGGAACGCGCCGACGGCGGGCAGGTCCGCGCCCGCTGTCGGCGGTCCCGGCGCCTGGCACTGGACCTAACCATGCATACGGGGGAGGGCCCCAGGGGGCAAGCGGTCAACGTAACAAGCGAACTATTGTCATCGAAGAGGTGTCTGACCGGTTCAAATCGTAACTAATCTAGATCAGAGCGTTAGGGATGTACAGTCTAGAGACTGCTCACTGTCTAGATCGCTCTCTACTCGACTACAGTGCATGGCAGAGATTCAATAAATTAGTCAACGTGTAACATATAACATAAAAACCTGATGTACGCAAATCAAGACGAACGTAAACAAATGGATAACAACAAAGTATTTTTTATGTCATAGGGGAAATGCTTTCATTGAGTCAGTTTATTAATAAACCGACGCTTTTGTAGCAACCATAACCCAATAGTTAGTGTGAACACGTACTAATAGACTACATGCTGGAGTCTCGTGTGCGAGTTAGTCGTAATATACCGAGTCTGTCTCTCGAGAGGGTGGTAATAATCATATTCAGTCTGTTCACGATACATAAAATAAGTGTCATGCGTCTGAAATCTTCAGATTCATAGTATTTAGTGTTACTTAATATTTTGGACGCCAATTTGGTTAAATTCTAATTCAACTGACATTTAGAGAACAAGTTCTGAATAGCATAAAACATGAATAACGGTCGGCCGGTGTGTGTAGGTGAGTTAGAAGCACGTTATGGTAAGGAGTGGTGTGGTTGATCGGCGTGGTGTACTGACCCTCGTAATTGACTTGTCCGTCGCCGTCGATATCGGCTTCACGGATCATCTCGTCGACCTCCTCGTCGGTGAGCTTCTCGCCGAGGTTGGTCATGACGTGGCGCAGCTCGGCGGCCGATATGAAACCGTTGCCGTCCTTGTCGAACACGCGGAACGCCTCGCGGATCTCCTCCTCACTGTCGGTGTCCTTCATTTTACGGGCCATCATCGTCAGGAATTCAGGGAAATCTATCGTGCCGTTGCCTGAAATTAAATAAAAAAGTCCACGTTAATCTTTGTTTCGAGAAAACCGCATGTAGATTACATTAAATAAAATAATAATATCCTCATAATTAATCTCTAAGTTTTTGATCTGTTACAAACATTAACCAGGTTAAGATGCGGCTGTTGTCTAATAGCTCAATCTCCACGGAAACAACGGCTAATAGTAGGCGAGGTATTTTAGTTTGTTCTGGATAAAACCGTTAAAACAATAAAACTATTAAGCGAATAGATAACTAACCCAGATATAAAAAAAAACGTAGAATGTAAACAATTTGTATTCAGTATAAACAGAGAATCATTCTTAAACCGCGCAGGTGCGCCCTATGGATAAATAAAATAAAATTAATTGTTAATTTTCACTGCGTATCAAGATCAAGGGGCCTATGAGAGATTTACGATACTAGCGTAAATTACATAATGACTGATATAATTCTTATAGTATTGACTAGTTTTCCAAGTTTATTGGTTGTAGACGAAAACCAATGAGTTCGTAAATTAACAACAGTTGTTGGTTATTAATTCTTAACGTAAACACCGTTACAACTCGCAAAATATTTTCGGCCCCGAAGATGATAAAGTGTATGTTATTACTTGGTAAGCGTGTTCATCTTATCACCACCTTTATCTTATTTTTAAACTTAAGATACGTCAACAGGCAAACTGGATATCTTTTTCGATTGCCATTATGTTAGAGAAATAACAATGTAACATATAAATATATTTGATGAACATTGGCATTCAGCGAGGTCGCCCGTGATATTGTATACAACGCAAAAGCCCAGTGTAGCGTGGTGGACGTGATTTTGATCGCCAAATTAACATCATGGGTATTACTTTTACCTTATCTAATGCAAACACGGCGATATGAACTAATATATAACTGTTCTTAATGTTCAACATTTCTCATGAAACTACATCGAAGTACTCCAAATATATTAAGTACATGCAGATTTATATATTGTATGTCCGAACCGGTTTGTCACTTAACCGGGTTCGATAAGAGTAGATCTTGTATAAATCAGGCTTACTACTGACCGACATATCTATTGAACATGGGACTGTCAATAGTTGACCTACATAAATATTTATTTTGAACAATTAATGTATTAGGTTTGTCTAGTGAAAAATAATAGTTATCATTCAAACTACCGTCGTCTTGCAATCCTGTAGTAACGTTATTCGTACAATTTCGGTTCGTCAATTTGATCGCCGCCTGCATGCTGTATTCAACTATAGTTCGTTATGAATGCGCATGAATCAATAGAATCGGGCACGCGCGCCGAACGCTTTTCGTGCTAACATTACCCTTATGGCTATCACGATATATTTTACCTATTAAAAATTTTCCTAAAATATTGTGAGAATAGATAGGCGAAGTTGTTATTAATTAGGTGCACAATTTTACATACTTTTTCTAAAGAATAACGATTTCTCCAGTGTCGTATTACAAAAAGATGTCAATTATTGAATACCTTGCACGCTCTAGAGTGAACCGGATTCATAAAAATATTGTGAGTTATCACGCGAGCGACACGTGTACACAATTATTACGGAAATTATTTGAAACATTTTTTTACGATAAACAAATCAAAACGTTCTTTCAGACATTGTAACGGTTAACATCTTACTCTTATAAAAGATAATTTTGTATGTACGTGGCTTTGTGTTACAAAGTGTTGCTAATGAAGGGAGTATAAAATATTTTTTCATTTTTCTGAGAACATTTTTGTGGATTCAATAAACGCTACATTGTTTGCACATCAAATGATGTTTAGCAAGTATTTCGTCAGTATCTCATGAACGTGTGAATCAAATTATATTTATAAAACACAGTGTTATTACTATGGTAAGTAAACCTAATAAAAATACTATGTTATATGTATACCAAAAACTGTATTTTGAATGCACACGTGGTGCTTTATAAATGAGAGACGAAACAAACACCGGGATTTGATCGACAAACGGACGGGAATACGTAAAGTTGAATAATTTATAGCCGCACCAAGGATTTTCTGCACGATCATTAAAATACTACGTAACGCTGTTGCGTAGACATTTGTGTATTTATTTTGTGTTAGTTTTATAAAACAGTCACTTCATTGATCTTGTTTGAGAGCACAGGTGGTAGCCGCAAGGTCTTCTCGAACAAATACTTTTGAATTAAAACGTAGATAGGAACACAAATTCAACTTAAAAATAAATGTACATGATATTAGTAATAGTAAGCAACTGATTTTAAAATGGGCCATAGCAGTTTTTAAAAGATTTCTTTACAGTTCGAGATAAGTAACCTAATCTGATGGAATGTAAAACATCGATCCGAACTCCATACTTGTGCTAGTTAATCACTTATTAATCAGTTCCTTCCGCGGCCGTAGGTACTCTCTCGGACTGAGGTGATGCAAAAATAAGTTCGAGTTAAGTTTGGCCGATCTAATTCTGGGTTTAACCTTTCCGAGGTGGTTCGCGGACTATAAATAAGTGTGCGAGAGAAACGGCGAGCTTTCGAGAATGCGAAGTCTCGGATAACAAAAGAAAGCGCGGCAAGCCTTCTTGAGACATAATCCACATAATGTACTCGCTCAATTTTTTTTCCCATGGTGACAATATAAATCTTCAAAAAAACGATCAACTTCTGTTTCTTATCTTTGCCTCTGTCTGCTAGAGAATTTTTTTTATTGTTGTAGAGCTACAATGGGTTTTATGAAGAGTTTACGTGATGTTCGTACATCGAAGTGGCCGCACACCTGTTATTTTTCAGCTGTAAATCTGCAGTCTGTGTACGCTTTAGTATTGGAATCAGCTGTCGGATAATGAACGTTAGTTACTGCTTAAAATTCATTAGTAAAAGATAATTCTAATATCTTCAATTTACTAGAATAGATGTTTTCAGATCAACCTGGGACCTGTGAGGTCAGTTTTAGCTTGGCTACTGATGCATAAGTGACGAAAAATGTCATACCAGCAGAATCCGAGCTTGCCCAACTGCGTAGTTCCGTGTTCTGTTCCACGCATAGCAATTAAGAGAAGCGAGTCACACGTGAGTCAGCTAGCGAGCCTACCTATTTACAACCAAATACAGTATTTATCATCTCGACAAAAAACCTTGTCTCCTCACGTCCACCGATGGCAGATATCACATCATCCTTTACTATGTAGCGGAATGATTTATTCATGAGCTGATTTTATGTGATGAGAATAGAAGAATTTTCCACTGTTGCTGATTTAGGTTATTTTTGCTGTGACCGGAAAATTTTGTTCTCTAGCTTGTTAAGCACTTGCAATGTAATGTTTCATTTTTACAGTTAAACGTACTTCCAGAGGAGTAAAGTCAGCCTGTCTACAAGAGTTGTTCAAGTTGTAATAAAAATCCACGCTGCGAGTTCGGCGGGCCGGGGCTGCCGTCGTGCCTGGCCGACCGGCCGACCAAACACGATCAATATCCACCCCCGGAACGCGCACAGTTGGCATGCTTTCCCAGACATTTGCATTCGACCAAAACCAGAAATGTTACGAATGAAAATAACATGCACGACACAATTTACATAGCAGCCGTGTTCCATGTTTATTATGGTAATATCCTCCCATAGTACTAATATTTAGACATGACCAAACATGTGTAATGCGATTTTATGGGAACTATGAGTATATATGAGCAACATACATAAATTATTTGTTTAGCATTCAGTAGATATTTTGTCTTCATGCTTAAAAAGAGTGTTTGTACATAAATGATGATAACAGCTGAAGTTATCTGGAATTCTAGTGTGTTTGTAGTGTGGATTGGGTGACGAAAGTTACATAAACTGCACCCAAAGCAGGGATAAATAAATCTGAGCTGAATGGTATTAATGAAGTGTTTATTATATCTGCCTGTCCCATCTGCACGCATTAATCAACGTAGCAGTCACTGTCCGCGAGATCATAATCATTCCGGTAAACATCAAACAAATTTGTTGTGAAGTTGTCATCGCTTACTTGGATTGGTCGCCAAGAAACAAGTGCGGTTATGCCATGGGCCTGACGAGCTAAAACCGAGCGTAAACATCGCTTGAATCGGAGAAAGTACGATTAAGCCGTTTGAGATTGGGCGCATAGTCCATAAACACATCGCGCCCGTTGCCCACGCACCCCCACCAATACTACATTATTGCGTCTATATCTGCTGATGAACTCAACCGGCCTATTGTATTATTTCAACTGGTCTCTACTAACAACATAAATACTGCTTTATGGTCCCCACATTAATGTGACAATTTGCAGGCTCCAATTAATACCAATGAATAAGCCTGTGAGTAATTCTGCTTTATTTGATTATATAGACAACAGATGTATATTATCTGTTCAATCTGATCTGATGACGACGAAGATAATACAAGAGATTTTTCCGTGGGTTTTGATTGTCATTTTTGAAGAAAAGGCTGGTGGTTCGCGGTCAAACAAATAACAATTAGGAAGACCAATAAATCCAACGAGCCGGAACGAACGAAAAAATTAGCCGTAACTGATGTGAGCGACGGTTGAGAAGCCTTAGAAGAATAGTCCATAAAGCAGAATCAGAGAATAAATTAAATACAAACCAGTTTGGGTTCCGCCAACAAAGAAACACAACACTCGCTGTAAACACCGCATTGAACCACATTCGTCAAGCCAAAGTAAACAAGAAGTTAGCCATCGCAGTCTCACTGGACATTAAGGCAGCGTTTGACAATGCCTGGTGGCCTGCTCTCTTCCAGCGTCTCACCAATCTCGACATACCCAATAACATCTATGGGCTTGTCAGGGATTACGTTAGAAATCGATCGGTGACTCTGGATTACGCCGGAGCGCGCGCGTGTAAAGTCCTCACAAAGGGATGCATACAGGGGTCTGCGTGTGGACCCGTCCTGTGGAACATGATCCTGGACGACCTCCTGGACATGCAGCTGCCGGCGGGTTGCCACATGCAGGCCTTTGCGGACGACGTTCTCCTCATAGTCACTGCTGATAAACAAGAGGAACTACAAACAGTGTCGAATTCCATCCTTGCGGCTATTAGCAATTGGGGATCTGAGGTGAAACTCAATTTCGGACCGGAAAAAACGCAGGTCATTTCTTTCACGCCGAGGGCCAGGTCCGCGCAGCTCCGAATGGATGGCACGGTCTTGAATTTCGTGCCCGCGATTAAATTACTAGGGATCGTCATAGACGAAAAACTGCTATTCCGACGACACCTAAGGTACGTGATAGGTAAGGCCACGCGCATCTTCAACAAGTTGTGCGTCTACGCTAGGCCAACCTGGGGCACCCACCCCGAAAATGCGCGCACTATCTACCTTCACGTAATAGAACCCATCATTACCTATGCCGCGGGAATATGGGGTCAGGTGGCTAAGAAAAAGAGCGCTCGTAAAGAGCTGGCCAGCCTCCAGCGAGGCTTTGCGCTGAAGGCTATCCGAGCGTTTAGGACAGTGTCCACCAACGCAGCACTGGCACTTGCGCAGCTCATGCCGCTTGACCTCAAAATTCTAGAGGTACACCACGTGGAACAGACCCGTCTCACCAATACCACTCACCTTCTGCCGGAGGACGTTGAGCTGGAACAGCCCACACCTGTCCGCGAACTACTTCACCCTGCGCTGAGAATAACTAAAAATGACCTTCATCACCAAGAAGAGAACGGAACACACAAAATTTACACTGACGGCAGCAAACAGGAAAGCGGCGCTGTGGGTGCTGCTTTTGTGTGCTTTGATCCAGGCGGCACAGGGCAACCGACCAAGATCAAGAAACTCAAGCTACACGATTCCTGCACGGTCTTTCAAGCTGAGCTTTTTGCCATTCTGGAGGCCTGCAAATGGGCGACCTACAAATATACAAACACTATCATCTACACAGATTCACAAGCCTCACTACTAGCGATAGCAGACAGGAGCAACACACATCCTCTCGTCACACAGATACACAATATCATACATACACACCGTGGAACAAAGCACATAACACTAAAATGGGTCAAGGCACACGCAGGCGATGTTGGAAACGAGGCTGCCGATGCTGCGGCTAAACTCGCGACAGCACTTCACAAATCACCTGACTACAGTTCGTTCCCTATCTCGTATGTGAAACGCAAGCTCCGAATGCGCAGTCTGGATCTTTGGCAGGCTCGCTACACGTCAAGCGAACAGGGACAGCACACGAAGAGCATCTTTCCAAAACTCACCGACATAACACACTTCAGGAAGCATACAGATACACAATTTTACACTACACAAGTACTTACCAACCACGGCTTCCACAAATCATACTTACACCGATTTCACATAACACCTGACGACCGCTGTCCCTGCGATCGCAATACAACCCAGACAGTGGAACACCTGTTGACAGCCTGTCCGAGGTTCGCTGCTGATCGAATGCGGCACGAGTCACTCTGCATACACTGTGACATCGATCCATACAACGTAATGGAGCTGCTCAGGAGAATGGAAGCGCTGACAAGTTACACGGACCTCGTGAGCCGCATATTTTCAAAATTAAAAGCCTATAATGGCACGTGATTACATTTTATATCCTAAATTTTACACCATATTCGCTAGAATAAAAAAAAAAAAAAAAAAAAAAAAAAAAAAAAAAAAAAAAAAAAAAAATATTTATATATATATATTTTCTATCTACGCATGAACAAACTCAAGACTTAAAGAATGCGAAATCTCATCGGTGGTGGCAGGGAGCGTATCCAATCGCGCGAGCTGCCACAACTGAAATCCTAATGCGAAATCAAAACTTCTGTAACTGAAACCAAAGATCAATAAAAAAAAAAAAAACCTAACCTAACCTAACCTAACCTAACCTAACCTAAAACCTAACCTAACCTAACCTAACCTAACCTAACCTAACCTAACCTAACCTAACCTAACCTAACCTAACCTAACCTAACCTAACCTAACCTAACCTAACCTAACCTAACCTAACCTAACCTAACCTAACCTAACCTAACCTAACCTAACCTAACCCAACCACGGGTCGGAACAGTCTAAAAACAGTGTCGCTCCGTACTAAAAAAATTCAAAAAAGTGGTTAAATTTCATCCTACAACGACAAGTGATACCTTAAAAGTTGCGTCTCAGTGCCGCGCATCCAGAACATTTTCTGAAATCAGCCGGAAAAGCTTGGAAAAATTTTTATTGAGAAAAAAGTGAAAAACACGTGTTTTGAACAAAGTGTCATACCAGTTTTTGTGTCATAACTTTTTATTTTAAGTGGTGACCAATTGAAAATTTTACGCCGTGTTGTGGGCCTCAAAAAGGCGCGTCGTTTGACACCTCGAACAGGAAAATCGGATGTCCCACCGAAGTACAAATCAGGAAAATAGGGATTTTCCTAACCTCCAAAAATCACACGAGGTCCTTCAATTTTTAAGGTACGGCGCTGTTACTTTGTAGTTAAGAAGACCCATTAAGAAGAAGCATAAATCTGTTTAGAACAGATTTTTAGCTCCAAGGGGGGCTTAAATAATAAATATTAAAAACCGTAACTTTGGGAGCTTATATCTTCCAAACAAGATCTGCGACCCCCAAATTTTCTTCTGCTGCCTGCTGCGCGCTGCTGTGAAGACTACACCTGCAAGGAGAAATAAATTTTAAGTACTATAATTTTAGATTTTATTTTAAAATAAGTAAATTTTCAGTTTTCTGAAAATTTTCTTCAGCAAAATTAAATTTTTTTAATTGTTTTTTATTTAGATTGAAAGGCCTTGTAATTCTCTAAATTTAGATATTTTTTCAAAATTTTAGGTAAAAAATTGACTGAGTTATTAATTTTTCTGTATTTTTTCTAAATAAATCATTAAATAATTAAAATAATTAAAATTTTACTCCTGGATAGGTTTTGTCATATGGTTTTCAGCTGGACCAAGCCTAAGGAGCGCTCAGATAGCTTGAGAAACGGCGAAGATAGGTTTCTAGACTTTTCCAGATTTTCAGTCTGGAAATTTTGACGCTCAATATCTCAGCATCCCTTGGACTTAGAGATTTAGGATTTTTTGTATTATTGTTAGGAGACCATTAGAATTAAGATTTCCATATTTTCAGCCTTTTTCGGGGCCTGAAAAATTTTAGGCCTGAAAACCGCCAATTAGCATAGAGTAAGTCGAGCCAAGTGCTCCTGTGGAAGCTGCGTCTCTCTGCGGTGCTCGGTTGCGGAGTTATAGCTGTTTTTGTCCGACTTTTGACAGCTCGGCGGCCATATTGGCGAAATTAAACAGTCTGTATCTCCGGACTCGGTTGTCGTGGAGGGTTGGGGTTTCCTTCTGGGGCCTTGGGGAAGCTTCCTCTTTAGCCTGAAAATCTTTTCAGGCGAATCGGGGTCAGAAATTTTCAGGTTCCTGAAAACATAGAATAAGGCAATATAGGTCAATACAAGTAAAATAAGCCCAAGCTCGGCTTTCTACGACCTCTGGGAGTGGAGAAACGAACGATTTAAGTTGACGTTTGACATTTCCGAACTGTCAAAACTAATTTTCGACACCCCGTAACTCCTGAACCGGAGGTCCTAGAGAGACGGGGTTTTCTTTAGATATAAGTACTAACTGGTCTCCCCCTATTGTACTGGCAATTTTGGATTTTTAGAGTCCTGAAATTTTCAGGCGTTTTTCCTAGCCTAACTTGTAGCACAGTCCGCGACCAGAACAACGAGCCCAAGCACGCCAAAATCCGTCCCATAGACCCAGAGATATCACACCTAGAACTTTTCTAGGTACACCGCACACGAAAAGTCTGGATTTTCTAACATCAATATCTCTGGAACCACTAGGCGTACGGAGGTGAGCTTGGGGTCTTTGGAAAGGTCTCGGCGAGGACTATCAAAGGGTACTACTGTGAAGCCCCGCGCGAACAAAAAATTTTTTTAAATTTTTTTTATTTTCTTATTGTTGTTTTATTTTATTTTTATGTTTTAAATTGCTTGTTTTTTATATATAAGACTGCTGCGTGATCACGTGGACCCAGTGCTACACGACAATACTCTACAAAGTAGAGATATTTGACTATATACGCAGCAACTGTTTAGTGTTGCTGCATTAGATTAAGTTTATTATATTATTTTACCCATACCTAACGCGTACCACCAACCCACAATGATGTCGGGAATCAGAACCCCCCCCCAAAAGGTTTCCAAACCCTCACCCAAAAAACCCGAGGTAGGGCCATCAGAAAGGCGAAGCATAGGGGACCGGATTGAAGATTGGGAGGCCGCCAGAGCAGTTGCAAACGCAGGCCCCACATCTAGGAACCCTGGTACACAGATCGCCAGAACGCCGCCTCATGCTTCAACCGGCGTGGAACCTCCGAGGCAGACCAAGACAAGGACCATAGAGGCAAGAGAGTGCATAGCTCGGGCAAAGCTCCATCTCGGCAAGGCTAGGAACCTCAAGACCGAAATTAAAGATGAGGTAATGTCAGCACTCACGAAGCTCTTCTCCCTTATAAAAGGGATTGAAAGCGAGCTCAAGGGTCTGCCGGCAGAAAACGGCGAGAAGGGAAACACCGCAGTACTTCCAATCTCGGACTCATCGGCTACGGTCCCCGAGGTAGCCCCGCATTCGGCCCAAATTGAGGAGCATGCGAGGCTGCTCCGGGAGAACAACCTGATGATAACCGAGCTAAAGCAGGAAATGCAAGCCCAAAAGCAGCTCCTGGAGAAGGTGACCACAACAACATATGCGAGCGTAACTGCGAAAACTACGGCCCAGACTGATAAAGTCCCGTACGTCAGGGAAACGCTCCATTCGGTAGTGGTCTCCTCCACAGATGACCAAGACTCCGGGGAGAGAGTGCTTGAAAAAATAAGGGACGCCGTCGACGCCAAAGAGGGTTGGGTCGAGGTCCGTAACGTCAGGAAAGCACGTGATAGGAAGGTGATAATCGGATTGAGCTCAAAGGCGGAGAGAGACAAGCTCAAGGTCAAACTGATGGCGGCAAAAGAACACCTAACTGTGGAAGAGGTGAAAAATCGAGACCCTCTCTTGGTTCTTCGGGGAGTGCTCAATATACATAAAGACGAGGATATATTGAAGGCCCTGAGGAACCAAAATAGGGACCTCTTCTCTGGGATTGAAAAAAGCGAGGATAGAGTCGAGTTTCGCTACCGGAGGAGAACCCGAAATCCACATACATGCCATGCCGTCATCAGTGTCTCGCCCATCATTTGGCAAAAAGCCTTGGCGAGGAAGCTGGTGCAGATCGACCTGCAACCCGTGAAGGTAGAAGACCAGACACCGCTGGTCCAGTGCACCCGCTGCCTTGGTTATGGCCATGGCAAGCGATTTTGCACTGATCCAGCGGATCTGTGTAGCCATTGCGGAGGACCCCACGTCAGGACCGAGTGCGCCGACTTCCTCGCTGGAACGCCACCAAAATGTAAGAATTGTGAGAGGGCGAAATTCAGTAATGCAGAGCATAACGTCTTTGACGCATCGTGCCCGATTCGGAAAAAATGGGATGCCTTAGCTCGCTCCACAATAGCGTATTGCTGAGGGCAACGTAAAAGCACCAACTCAACCCGAACGTATATGGCCAAATACTTACCTCATGGTTGCAACAACATGTGCAGTGTATACACGTTTCCGAAAATTAGTTTGGGGAGCAACTGAAAGCACAACGCGATACCCAAGAGTTGATAACGGGAAGTCGACATTGAATTGGCAGCTGTTTAATAATAAATGGAACCAATTTAAGAAAAAGATTCTAAAACATCCCATTGGTAAACGAATAATACACTGCACAATGCTTGGAAACAAGGCAACGACGGTAAAAATAAGACATGGTACCATTATTAGGGTTGCAATTGATAACTTTCTAAGACCAATAAAAGTCAAGTGTTGCACTGAGTTTACGCACCAACGCACAGAATTAGCCATAAGATTAAAATATGTATCGTAAAAAACTATATGATGTCTGAATATTTAATAATATTCAAGTTCACCATAGATATAAGAAAAATAGTATAAAACTGTAAACCGTACTAGATATTTAAGCAATAGAATTAAGAAAGTTAAGAAATGTTATCAAATAAAAATGAAAAATATAGACAAAAGATTGGGAATTGTAACAAGATTAAGAAACATCACGATAAGACCAGAAACAAGAAAGAATGTATAATAAGAAATAAACCAGCAAAGCCTAAAATTATTTACCCTATAGAAATAAGTATCAACAGTAAAATAAAGAGAGAAAAGTAGTTAGATTAGTTGAATTAAAAATAGTGATAGACGGGCATCCCACCCGGTAAAAGCAATAAAAGATGAAGTATGAAAGTGTAGTATGAGGAATGGAAGTGCGAGAGGCATGAATGATAGAACTGGAATGAATCAGGCTCGAGTAAAAACAGGCTCCGATAATGTTGGAGGTACTAGTATAAAAAAAAAAAAAAAAAAAAAAAAAAAAAAAAAAAAAACCTAACCTAACCTTTTTTTTTTTTTTTTTTTTTTTTTTTAGGCGGGGGAATCCTCATGGACACCCGCCCCCCCGGGGGGGAGGACGGGTAGTGTCAGACTCTTACTGACTAAACCTAACCGCCGGGTGACGTCAGCCGCGTTTTATGCCGGCACGTGGTGTTACATAATATGACAACACTGTGCCGGCCGCGGGGATCCGCCGGCCGTTGAGTAGGGCCGGCGGCTCGCTTTCGCGTTGTTTTTGGAGGCCGACGTGTAAAGAGCGTCGGCCTCCTCGCCTCGTAATGGGGTCGCACCCGTCACACCGAAATGCGACCCCCCGTCGCGGGTCTGTTTTGACGGGCGATATGCACCCCCGTGCCTATCGCCCAGACCCTAGCTAGGGCGGCAAGTTGCGCTCGTGCGCAGCACGTCGCCGCCCCATACGACGTCGGCGTATGGCGGGCGCGCTGGGATCTTCCTCCCGAGCGCGCTCCGCCGCCTCCTTCTGGACATGACCGTCTCGCAGAAGGAGGCAGTGCGTTCCACGCTGCGCGACTGCTGATCGACGCAGCCACAACAGCCGGCAGCGCGGAAAGGGAACCCAAATTAGCGCCGCCAGAAGGTCGGAGCGTGGCTCGGCAAAGCCGGACATACGGCCAGAGTGTGCAATGCGGTGTCGTCTTCGTCACCGCACTCATGGCACGCAGTCGACTCCTCCCTCCTGACGACGCGACACAAATAGTGCCCGAAGGCACCGTGCCCTGTGAGCACCTGCGTGAGGCGGTAGGTTAAAACACCGTACCGCCTCTCCGCCCACGGTTGTAATTGTGGGCGGATCGCTTCACAAATGGCCCGCCCCGCCGTCGGTCGTGAGAGCCGCAGCTCCCAGTTCCTAAAGGTGACGAGGCGGGCCTGACCTTTCCATATCTCGCGCTGCCTCGGCGAGGGTTCAATGCCCCGGGACCGGAGCTCGGTGATGCGGGTGTAAATGTCCGCAAGCACCTTCGCTTCCAAATCCCAAGGCGGCGTCCCCGCCAAGGCAGTCGCGGCTTCGTGCCCGACAGTACGGTATGCACGGACGACCCTGTTGGCGACAGCACGCTGCGCGCCAAGCAGGACCGCCCGACTGTCGGGCAACAACGATTTGGCCCATATGGGTGCGCCGTAGAGGGCCATCGACCTGATGACCCCCCCGTACAAACGGCGACACCCAATGTCGGGGCCCCGACGTTCGGCAGCAGCCTCCCGAGAGCAGCTGCGGCAGCCCGGAGTCTGGGCGCCAGCCTTCGGAAGTGCTCTCGGAAGTTGAGCCTCCCGTCGAGGACCAGGCCGAGATACTTCATAGTGCCTGACAGTGGGATACGGACACCTTCCACTGTCAGGCACGCGTCGATTCCGGTAGTTTGGCTCCGGGGGCCGCGCAGCAAAAGCGCTTCGGTCTTCCCCAGAGCCACGTCCAATCCAAGCATCCGGATGCGACCTACGACGAGTTGCGTGCCGCAGGTCGCACGCCGGATGCATTCTGCGGGGTTCGCACCCCGCGCCAAAACCAGGGTGTCGTCCGCGTAGCAGACGACCGCGTGCAGGGCAGGAGAGCACCTCGGAGGGTCCAATCGTACCCGATGTTCCACAAGAGGGGCCCAAGACAGACCCTGTGGAACACCGCGCCCGGTCTCCCACCTCTGCGGGGCCGTTCTGCCCTACGAACGACACAAACCTCCCGGACAGGTAGTCCGCCACGACTCTCTGGAGGTAGAGCGGCACCCCGTGGTATCGGAGCGCCGACTCTATACACTGATGCGGCAGCGAATTGAAGGCGTTGGCGATGTCCAGTGAACAGCCACCGCACGCCCCCCCGTGCCACCGCATCCGTGGCGAACTCTTGCACGACTTTTAAGGCGTCCAACGTGGACCGCCTCGCCCTAAATCCGAATTGGCAATCCGACAGACTCGGGCCCGTCCTCTCCAAATGCCGGACGATGCGGGCAGCGATGACACGCTCAAAGAGCTTGCCCGCCTCGTCCAGCAGGACGATCGGCCGATAGCCCGAAGGCGAGTCTGCCGGACGCCCCTCCTTCCTCAGGAGTACCAACCGCCCCGTCTTCCATGTATCCGGGAATCTGCCTCCTCCAAACAAGAGTTGAGCAGTCCCCGGAATCGACTTTCGAGTGGCCCAGTGCCAGCGAAGAGGCGCGCCGGCACTCCGTCGGGGCCTGGGGCGGTCTTCTTCGGGCGAAGGCGGCTTATGGACGCCTCCAGTTCCCCCTCCGTGATGAGCTCCAGTGACTCTGGCGCCTGAGGCGCGGCCACCACCGGAGGGAGAATCTGTGTCCTGTCCGGGAATAGGGACGAGACTACGGCTTGGAGCAGCTGGGGCTCCATGGTCTCCGTGATCGGGGGCCCGTTGGCGCGGAGCTTGTTCCGCGCCGCAAGGTACGGGCGCCCCCACGGATCCCTGTTGAGCTCCTCCAGCATCTCCTCTCTCCCTGCTTGCCTTGGCCTGTATAATGGCCAGGCGGAGATTGCTCCTTGCCGTGCGGTAAGCCTCATATAGCGAGGCCTCCCTCGTCTCGTCCCAACCTGGTCTTCCGGCGTGCCTGGAGCGGTAGCGGGTTAGGCTCCGCTTGGCCCCAAAGCACGCCTCTCTGAGAGCTGCGATCTCAGGCGACCACCAGTAAACTGACCGGCGGTTCGGCCGCCGTCGGACGCGAGGCATCGCTGTGTCGCACACCAAATGTTAAGGTGCGACAAAATTAGCTCTGCCTCGTCGTCAATTGAGCGGCCTGACACCGCCGGCATGCACCAATCGGCAACGATGGCCGCCTCGATCAGCAGCTCTCTGTCCATCTTCTTGAGGGCCCATCGTGGGCTTCCCGAGTCCGGTGTAAAGCGCCGGATCCCGGGTCCCCAGGAGCGGAAACGCTGAACCGTATATATCGGTGGTCCGATAGCGTCTCCACCTCCTCGACGCGCCAATCACGAACGCGCTCCGCAATAGACGGAGCGCAAAACGACACGTCGACGAT